>NW_009706303.1:329-63591 GCF_000703405.1 Apaloderma vittatum | reverse complement strand
CAAATTCTCAGGAAGAAAATATAAAAGCAAGCATCCCCTGAAAATGTGCTTTTTCCTCCAAGTGCTCATTTGTAGTTATTTAATCCACCATGTCTGGGAGATCACAGATTGTGTAAAATGACTCAGTTAAAGTACGAATGCAATTAATGAAAATCACTCTACAAAGAAGACCAAATCTAATTAATGGCATTTACTATTTATGTGTTTAAATATTATTCAGACAGAAGTCAGAATTATTTTGGAGAAAGAAATAAGACAGTCTAGAAATATTTCATTTGCTCCTAATTTCATAAGTAATATTTTGGTGATAATAAACAGTAGGATGTGGACATCTCAAGGTTCTCCTACTTGCTTATAAAGGAAAAGAAAAAAGGAAGATATCAAATTCTCAGGAAGAAAATATAAAAGCAAGTATCCCCTGAAAATGTGGAAGGTGTGGCTTTGTTTTCTGTCCTTGAGCATAAGTCTTTAATAGTAATGGTAAACGAATAAGTAATTTACTAAATCACTAGAAAAATAAATATATAAATGACTAATTTAAGAGTCAAAAGAAATATCTGTCTCCTTCTCCTATGTTTTTCTTCAAAATGCACTGGAAAGTAACAAATTCATTATGATAAAGCAGCAGATTACATCAAGGTTTTTATGTCCTAATGGTCTAGAAGTATATAGCACAGATTACAGCTCCCACAGAAATGTGCGTCATAAGCCCCTGTTTCATCTTTGATTTCCATTTTCAGAGCATTGTCACGAACACACGCGTATGGTCCTTCTCATTCTGCAAAAGTGGGAAGCATTCGATAAGATTCGATAGTTCTTGTGGCTGCCAAGGTGGTGCAGCAATGAGACCTTACAGTTCCCTCTAATAACAGTCATGAAGCAGAGGCGTCAGTTAGGGCAGGAGATCACCTTCTTAGCCGGGCAAAGTGAGGTCAAGGGTGAACTAACTAGGAATCCTCAGCCATCCTTGGACTGGAAGCTCTCTCCTCACCTCATCACCCGCCACGTTAGAGAGCTCTTTTTGCAGTTCCTGGATATTGTGAGGTTTCTGAGATTTGGTTTGCTTTAGACGTTTTTTGCCTATTTCCACATAAACATTTATGCTGTCACCATAGTACACTTAATTGCATACATCAGGATGACTGCATTTTCAATTTCCAAGAGATTGCTGTCGCCTATGGGTGAAATTTGCTTTAATTTCTGCAGAAAGATGGGGAAAAGTTATATACAAATGGAGACATCTGTCAGTTCTTTCATCCTGGTGATATCTCAAGGATATACGAATGTATATCCTGAAAAATGAACAAGGACTACTCAGGTGCAAAGCTCTATTACAAAAACATTGTCAAATATACAACTCTAATTCCAGCAAACTATCAAGAAGAAGTTATATAGCAACATAAAGCCCAAAAGCGCAATTACATTCTCTCAAAAGTTGAGATCTGGGGAGGTTTAGGAAAGAATGGTCTACTTACTAATTTTCCTTTCCCATGAAGCAAATGCCAAAAAAAAAATAATACATTTGTAAAGGTATTTTTAAAATCTTGCAAATGGAGAAATTAAGAGATGCAGGTTATAAACTGTGACACTCTTTGAACCACAGCTCCATCTAGTTCCATCTAATAAACGTTTAGAAGGCATTATATTAGGTAAAATTCCATTAGTATACTTTTGGAAAATTGTACAGATATGATCCAAAACATTTTGAAGCCTGGCAGGAGGATGAGTATCATTTCAGGATGAATCTCAGAGCTCAGATATAGAACTGAAAGAGCTCAGAAATAAATTAACACAGATGTTTAGCCCCAGGGAAGCCGAGAGATTTGGTAGACTTCTGAATGTAAAGATATTTTGAAAGATTAAGTGAGAAATCATCTTTGTTCATCTGATCCTTCTCATGTTCGAGAAAATACATACCTTTGTGCATTTTCTAGTAAGCAAAGACAGTTACACTGAAAGAACCTTGATTTATAAAAAGTTTCTCTAGCAAATAGGAACTGCCTATAAGATCACAAATTTGGGTTGGCTGCATCAGCCTGACTGACATTTTACAAGCTAGGAACAGAAGCAGAAAACAATGGTGGCCCAGAAGTTACCTCAGTAGCAGGGCGACAGAGCTCAGGTACAAGATTTGGCATAACGTATCTTCATCAAAGACACTGAAATATCTCTTGTGGGTCTTATTACGGTACCTACATTTTCCCCGCTATTTCAAAATCCATTTCCAAGCACTGATAAACTCTTGTGAGGACCACTGTTCAGCTACACAGTACACATTCCTTTGACAAAATCCTTTCATCCTGCACATTTCATAGCAGCTCTTCTTCTGCCTTATCTTTCACTTCCTCTCCAACTTGCCTCTTGTTTGCATTTCTCTTGCATATAAATAAGCGCTCTCTTGCACATAAGTACCTCCTTACATGCTCCCATCCACCCTCTCTGGCCCTTCTCATTCTGTCAAAGCCACCTGTCAAAGTGACCTCTTATTTTCTTCTCACTTTTATTTCTTCCATCCCACATTTGGATCCTTACATTTCAATGATTCAGTCAGTTTTAGCACACTATGTAAAATTCACTTCTTAGAAAAGTTCCTCACCTCATTTTCTGGAAAGTTTTTTTAAAAAAAAAACAATCAATGACCATTAAGACAAAAAAGACAGGACAGACAAGGAAGATACAAAGCTTTTAGTCTATCAGCTTGCAGGCTTGGGTTCTCCACCTCCTACCCCAAATAAAAATTTTATAAGGGAAATCTTCACCACCATCATCTTTATCTTTGTCTGAAGAGTGCCTAGCAGTGCTGACTTAATAAAACAGCAAAGGATGGTGCTTGCCTTTTACAAACGGACAGTTATCTCAATATGAACAGCTACTGGAAACAATGCAGCCTGGATTTCACTCTTAACAATGCACATTGCAGAGCTCACTGCTACAGGATAGCACTAGGCTGAGAGCTGAAAAGTCTTCAAAAAAGGGATTGGATATTTAAAAAAATATATATAACTAATGAAAACACCAAAAGCTGCCACAATGGACACTCTTAAAAACAACATCAACAATGTAGGCGTGGTGATAGCAACATCATCTGGTCATGCTACAGGTTTAGTTCAGAACGGGTAAAGATTAGGAAAAACTTCCATTAATGACTTTGTTTCACAAAAAATCGTTCTGTTGAAAGTTTGTCTTATGGATGCCTGCTGTGTGACAAACACAATGTACTGAATGTTGGCTCTCTATGAATGTTTCCATACTCTTAATTCAGGAGTCAAATTTAAGGTGGGATATGAAAGCAACCCAAACCATTTATGCCACAAGTCTTTGTGCTTGATATTATTAAAAACACACATTTCCAGAGCTATAATGTAAACTGCGTTTAGACAACCTAGACCTTCTACGAATTTAAATTTATCTATCTGAAAGTGCTTTGGAATGTTTGCACAAAGTTCACCAAATCTTTTGGTAGACTGCAACAGCATCATTATAAAAATCATTTAAGATTCCAAACACTTGAGATTGCACGGTGCTCCAGGAATAAAAAGAAATTATTTAGAAGCCAACTGAATGGTGACTTATATGTTATTTCAGAGCTTAAATTTCCCAGCTGAAATCCAGGGCATGCATATTTCCAAAATGTGCTTCTGAAGATACTTGATAAATGATACATCATACCAAACATTTTATTTCACAAGCCTCTCTCTATAAGCAATAAATGGCAGTTGAAAGATGACTGTCAGTGACTTTAATGTCAGGCTTCAAATACAGCTTTAATTCATTTCTTATCCTTTTTGTTTCCAGTGAAGCCTGATGCATTAAACTACGTATTTTACTAAGAAATTAATTTTCATTTAGTAGAGAGAAGGCACTGCTGCATTTCAACAGGAGGCAGTTATTCCCAAGCCTATATCTACATATGGATTTTATGCATTTTCCATCTACCTCTGGAGCAGATGAGACCTTCCCTATAAATCAATAGCCAAATTCCTCCTAGACTTTATAGCATCTCTTGTTCAATTCTTTCTTTTCAGGGGACAAGGCAAGAGAGAAGGGGAGTAAAATTTGCTCCACGATATTTTTTTTCTGACTTCATGTTTCATATGTACTCCTTTTTATATTTTAATACAGATTTACTGGGTTAAAAGAAGATATTTTCAGCAGTGAAAGACATTTTTCTCAAAGACAATGATTTTGCTTTTCTAAAAAATAATCAAGATGGTACTAGCCTGACTGCCTCTGGAAACACACTCCTGAGCCAGATCCCTTGACAAAGATTATCTTATAATTTGTTGTCATGTATTTGCAAGTTTTGGTTGTCTGCTTTGGTTCAGACTATTCCAACTGTTTTAGCAGAATACAGATGAAACTTCAGTTTTTCATGTTGCATGTATTTGGTCCACTTACAGGTTGGAAAATTAACATCAAAGCCTGAAACTGGTATCAGAAGCTGAAATCAAAACCGAAATTTGCAGAAAAAAACAACGGTAATTTATCTAACTAATTTAGGTAATTTTCTAAGTTTGTCAATCAAGATAACTGAAAATTTGGGCTTAAGCCTTGCATTAGTTTGAACTCTGACCTGCAACAGATCCACTTCAAAGCTGAATGGCATCAATTTCTCCATCCATGAAAATTTGTTTTATTTCTGGCAGACTGCACAATTTGGACAAAATGTAATCCAATAGACTAGAAATATGGGATATAGTCAGGTACACATGAGATCAGAGCAGCAGAAGAGGAAGGTCAATGTCATTTATTTGACTTTTTTCATGCTCACCTATGTTAAAGACACCATCTAACTTATACCAGTTAGTGAAAGCAAAGCTCCTACCCTTCATCTGGCCATGGCAGCTAATGCTTTACCTCCTCATCCTCCTCCCTTTGGTTTTCTCCCAACACAAGCTCTGCAGAAGCAGTTCTGCAGATTTTTTGGCCACAGGGCACTTTTCCCAGCACATGGGAACCCCTTACAGGGGATGTGTCTCAACATCTATTGCAAAATGAATGATAACAGGAAATTAATTGCCTTAGAATTAGTTAGCTAAGCAGTAGCAAGAAAAACCTGTAGGGATTTTAATAAAGGAAAAGGGAATTGCTTGACCTAGCTTAGCAAGTATGGCTTGTACTGATGCAGCATTCAGGGATGGACTAAAGCAGCTCTTGAGGCAAGCACATAGCGTACCGCTGCTGAAAGATGATGTGCATCAAGGATACCAAAGCAACTACAAGCTTCACAAAAATCAGTGATAGCAAGAACAGCTATTTATCTTCGTCTGCATATCAGGACACTATCTATATATATTCTATGCATGTAGACACGTGAATCATAGAATCATAGAATGGTTAAGGTTGGAAGGCACCTTCAAGATCACCTAGTTCCAACCATCCTGCTGTGGGCAGGGACACCTCTCTCCCACCAACTCAAGTTTCTCAAAGCCCCGTTCAGCCTCATGGTGAAAAGTTTCTTCCTAATATCTAATCTAGATCTACCCTCTTTCACTTTCAGGCCATTGCCCCTTGTCCTGTCACTACAAGCCCTTGTGAAAAGCCCTTCCCCAGCTTTCCTGTAGGCTCTCTTCATGTATTGGAAGGCCACTCTTAGGTCATTCTAGAGCCTTCCCTGGTCTAAGCTGAACAACCCCAGCTCCCTCAGCCTGTCTTCATAGCAGAGGTGCGTCAACCCTTGAGTCCTCTTTGTGGCCCTCCTCTGGACCTGCTCCAGCAGATCCATGTCCTTTTTGCACTGTGGACTCCGGAAGTGGACGCAGTACTCCAGCTGGGGCCTCACCAGAGCAGAGTAGAGGGGGAGAATTACCTCCCTCGACCTGCTGGTCACACTCTTTTGATGCAGCCCAGGACATGGTTTGCTTTTTGGGTCTGCAAGTGCACACTGCTGACTCGTGTTGACCCTCTCATCAGGTAACATGTCCAAGTCTTTCTCCTCAGGGCTGCTCCCAATCTGTTCTCTGCCCAGCCTGTATTTGTGCTTGGGATGGCCTCAACTCAGATGCAGCACAAAATAAGACTTTACAGTAGGTTAAATTTCTAGAAAATCTTACTATTGACCTCATTTTTATAAGTCAAAATATGTCAAAACTGCGCTACTGTACATAAGCATGCCTTGCTTAAAAGTATGCCTTGCAAGTTTTAGTACTAAAATGCATTCTTATTAATTGCACAATAAATGACTGATATAACTCTTTAAAAAATAACATTCTGTATACATTCAACAAGCTCTTTTTACAGACTAACACCCAATCCTAGAAGACTTGTTTGGTTTTCTTAAATCAAAAAATTAGATTCTATAAAGAACATCTACTCAACCTGAGATTATTCCCATATGATGAGGTTGAAATGACTGCTTGACTTGTAAAAACTTGTAAAAGTTGAGTCAGGTTTTGAAATAACCCCTCACCTCAAAATATGGCTAATGAAGACTAGCTGTAACAAGGTGTAGGATCACATGTAGTAAATATTTCTATTGGATTCATACAAAAAAAGAAGATTCTACAATATCTGTGTCATTACAGCCATAGGTGGATGTTTGTCAGCCTCTACCTGTTGAGATGGCTTTGATGTAAGAAAATTATTTTTATACACCTCCTGGAAACATGACAAGGTGAATACTTAGTAATATCTGATAGGTTGAGAGCATCTCAGAGTGAAATTTTAAAAGTCAGTGTTTTTATTTGCTATAAATTTGGGGGGGGTTGACTTAATATGAAATTGGACAGAGGCACACAGAAATGAACAAGCTGATGTTCTATAGAAGAGAGCCTTAAGTCAGGTCAGATATAATAGAAAGCAGAGCCCTGTGGAAAAAAAGGATGATGATCATTTTCATGTGCCAAGGCATGTCACTCCTCTAATATCTTAGCTACAAAGAACATTTGCTATGTGACTAAAGCAGAAAGATCTGGTCATGAGCCAGTAAAGGACTAACATTGCTACCTAGAAAATCATCAGACTGCTACTGTGGTCTGACATGACCAAAGCTGTTGTATATTAACAGGCTGGCCTGGCAACAAGTTTTCAGTCTTCCAAAACCATTTTGCAAGACACCTTTGCAAGGGTTAATCTAGTTCTCCAGCACCTGCCTCAGCAGGATTTGCTGCCTCCATACACTCCACAGGCCTAGATATCCTTTGCAATGCAAACCCTCCTTTTTGTGTCCTAAAAGCATTGTTTGTAGGTATTGCATTGCTCTCATAATATTTGTGGTTTCAGAAGATTTCCTGAGACTGGAGAAGATACTACCACCTGTTATCCTCGGTTATCTCTGCATCCGCAAGACTAATGAGATTGTGAATTTCTAGTAAAGAAATTTCAAGGAGCAAATCAAAAAAGTGAGGGACAAACCTATTCTAATTTTGCTGTGAGAAACTTTGTCAGCCACCTTTTAGTCCTGGAGTAATACAACCATAAAGAATTACAGTTATATAATTTGAATAACAGTAGGGCAAACAGCAGCACACACATTACCTTTACAGGGAGCTTTCTGCTCTAGCCAGCAGTTCCTCTTGAGAGTCTTTCACCCTTGACATCTCCTCTCTTTCTCACTCCAGTTTTCTCCCTTGGATATTTTTTCTGGTTTAGATCATGTCATTTTATCTCCCTCCAAGCCTTCCTCCTACACTCTCTCATGTTTGTTCATTCACTTTTGTTGCTGAAGGAAGATGCCATTTGAGGCCCCAAAATAAGCTGTGTGATTCTCATCCCTGTCTGTGTACATTAGAAGTGTATGTGTACTCTAACATCTTGTTAAAATTTTAAGATTTCATGGCTTTCTACTCCTCTGGTTGCCGTGGGCAGGTTGGAACAGCATCATTCAATTAAGGTAATTTAATGTTCTATTGCCTGTCTCAAATAGAAAGGAAAAAAAACAAGCCACAACACAGATAGTATGCAAGGCAGGACAACACATTTCTGCTTGACAATTTTTCAGAAATTGAACAAAATATGATTCAAAATTAGTTTTAAGAGGCAATAGAAAATAGAAAATGGAAATTTGGAAGTTAGCTTTTACACAGTATTGAAAATATGATTCCTGTTATTTTTTAAAAAAAATGGCATTCTGCAAAGAGTGGAGCTGAGGTGACAGCATCTTTTAAGGCAGACAGTCCTATTGAGCCCTTAGAATAGCAAGCAGCACCATCCAGTGGAAACTTTTTCCTATTAAGTTCTTCATTAAGGCAAATTTACGTACTACGGAAGTATCATAGCACCCAGAAGATGTTTTTCCTTAAAGCACATATTCAAAGGAGAGTTCAACTGCTACCAAGATAGATATAACAATTAGACAGTCAACAGTCAGTGTAAAATCAACATTCATACTGGATTAATAATACAAAACAATTGTTGTAACATATCAAGCTGAGATCCAGCTGAGGATTTTCCTTGCTGTTATACTGTATTCTATTTGAATATAAACTTATCCTGTCCTGGTCTTACAGCACTCTGCTTCCTTTACACTTTCTTTATTGCAGTTACAGCTGGTAAAAATGCCCGTAGTTTATCTAACTGGTGCTTGCTCTGTCCCATTGGACCCTCCCCGTCAGAGGCAGTGGCTCTGCTCTACCTAAGTGATAGAAATCCCAGCAGGTCAAGGGTACTGATCCCATGCTCAACTTGAAATCCTCTTGCACAGCTGCTTTGAAGGAATTTGAACCTTTTAAAATGCACAGAGGTCAAACCCTCCTCCTGCTCCATGTCTCTTGATGTCATCCACAATGCACATCCTCAGTTTATGTCCTGAAAGCATTATTTGTAAGGACTGCAAGACTGCCTTCATTATATTGCATATTTTCAGATGGAAAGGAAAAGGGAAAAGGGAAAAGGGAAAAGGGAAAAGGGAAAAGGGAAAAGGGAAAAGGGAAAAGGGAAAAGGAAATGAAAGGAAAGATTAGATTTTTGAATGCTAATAGTGGCTTAGGGTTATCAGGACTCCAAACCAGCCCCGTTCCACCTCAGTGTAAAACATTGCAGATAATCAAGAAAATATCGAGGCAGCCTTCTTCCTCCCCAGGTCAGGACAAGTAGTCTCTCAAAGAGGGAAAATCGGCAGAAGGGCACAGAAGTTAGCCACTGGAAGTTGGCCAGCAGGCCCAGGGGCACTGGCTTTCCTGCTCTGCCCCCATCTTGGGCTCTTCTGCTCCCTCCCACCCCAGACAGGGGGAACTCAGGGGCAGACTTTGATTCTTGCCCATGAGGTATGGCTTGGGCTCTTCACCAAAGAGGACAGATGGCTTATTCTGATAACCTGCTCCGAATTTCCTACCAATTCCTACAGCAGTGTTTTAATTCCTTTTCACAATTTTTCCCTCCTAACACAAATGAAAGCAGTAGCAGTAGGAGAAGAGCCTTTCCCACAAAGACTAGGAGAACAGCAGCTATGATTTTCTTTTTTACACATCTTTTCCAATAGAGGCTATTGATTTTCTGTTGTCCCTTTGTACCAAACATTTGGTAGGATATATGTGGAAGTTGGAACACTCAAATCCACACTCTCCTCTCTATATATTTAAAGACAGATCAATATGAGAATGGATAGGAAGTGAGAAACCATACTGTGTAAGCTGATCACTAGTTTCTGTGACTTTCCTTATTGAAAAAATTCTCCCTCAAGATTAGTCTATTGCCATCAATTAGTATTATATTTTGTATACCTGTAACTATTTCTTCTGTTTCCCCATTCTCTCTCCGAAGCGTAATTTTCCACATGCAAATAAATAGCCTCATTATTGCAAATAAGCAAAAACTGGACTGTGTGAGCATAGACAGCAGCAATAGCAAACATCTTACTTCATTCACAAAAAATACTTCCTGCAAGGAAACACTGGCTCAGCCAGCCCACAGTGCTTTGAAAATGGTCAGGCTCAACCACATAAAAGTTTTGCTGACCACAGCTAATTTCTGCTGGTTGGATGTTATTAAAAATCGCTCTGCTTTGAGCTAAGGAAATTAAGTTTAGGGGATGTTTATCCATAATTTAAGTTAGTTAATAATAGAAAAGTAATATGGAGAGAAATTGACATTCTCCATTTCCATTAAAGTAATAAAAATTGTGATTATAAGCCCACACTTCATCTTAGTAAGAAGATAAAGTTATTAAAGTCAGATCTTGCACTTGCAAGTATTTGTGGTTTAAGGAGAAATACAACAGACATGTAAATGTTATTCAAGATGTCAGATCATTAAAAAGTCATTTGAAAGATCCTGGCAAGACCTTTCTTAGGGCTACCTGCAAGACAGGATACAAAACTAAATGATAGCTCCTCTGATAAAACAAGCCCTATGGAGGCCTTTACAGAACTTCTGATATTTGCTGCTATCACTTTTCTGCCATTTGATGTGCTATCGCTATCTCTTAAAAAAAAAAAAATATGAATGTTATTCTGCCTTTTATCCTGACTAAATAAAATGTTTTATAAATTAGCTTTTAAAAGCCCATTACCTTCATATTTGTTTCTGCTAGCTTATTTAAGTATCATAAATAGCTAACACTCCATTTTAACCCACAACACAAATCAAATACACTATTAAAACAAAATATTGGGCAAGTGCACACAACAATTCACTCAAATTAATTACCTCTGTCTTTTAATAATAAATGTTTAACAACTCTAATGAATGCAGCTCCAACCTAGCTACAAATATGCAGTTAATAATTACTAATAAAAGCTTTATCAACAAATACTTTTCTAAATGTCAGTAACATTTTGTAATATTCACAGATATTTTAAGATATAGATAAGTAGATAGATTTCTTTTCAGGATAACCAGTGCATTATCTCATTCTCTGTGTACCTATACAAAAACAGACAGAAGAGGAAGAATTTAAGATGTCTTATTGTATTGTGAACAGGAAACAATGAGATTTTATCCACACTACTTTTCCTTGACTATGCTGTAGCACCAAAATCAACCATACACCACTGCTTATTGAATCTGAGTGAATGAGGTCTAAACAGCCACTTTAGTTATAGACACAGGAAAAGGATTTGGAAAGCAAAGATGACAAAAAACCAGAAAGCAGTCTTAGATGAAAGAACAGAAATGTCTGGAGCAGAAAAGTGTAAAAGTGAAATTTTCTAAGTTTTTTTTTTCAAGTTCTCAAACAAAAGAGGGAACACATATTGAGGATCAAAATCAGAAAGTCGCTTTCCTGAAGTACGTTATGAACTAAATTAGTACAGCAACATCAGTGTACAGCTCTGTACATCAGCACTTTACACCAGATGTCCCTGTAGACTCACATGAAAACATGCTCATAGCCCGTCTTACCTATGTTCCTCAGTAATCGTGAAGGGTCAGAAGGTAGAGCTGAGATCAACAAAGGTAAACCTGGCAAATTATTTTTTTTAACATACACTTATTTCAATCTCCTGTGCAGTGTAAGCTTCCAAGAACAAAGTAACATACTTCATTGTTTTCAACAAGTCTTTAAATTAGTATAGATAGGATTAGAGTAATTCAAAAATACCACAAGAAGCAGAACATTTTTTTCTTCTTTCTCCTCTTGGAGAAGGAGAGGAAAGAGAATACTGAAATGCAAAGAGGGGATTGATCGGTATTTGAAGAAAAGTCAATTTCAAAAGATTGAATGCCTTTTTACTGAAGGAAAGAATGATTAGGGGGAGAAAGAACTCACAGATTTAAAACAGAATATGCATCTAAGAGATGTCCAGCTAAACTGAGTTAGAAGAAATATAGTAAAATTTCAAGAGCAGAGCAGGATTGTGAAGTAAGAAAATATATGTATTTATGGTAAGCATTAGAAAAGAAATCATCAGAAATCAAAGAGGAAAAAGAGTCATCTTTTACTAGAAGCATATTTATATTTTATGAATATGTAACACTTAATTAGTTTCAAAAGAAACAACACTTAAAACAAATGTCTGAAGAAATAAAGTTCAACAAAGTTGAACCTGATTTCTGAAGAAGAGCATGTCTTGAGACAGTAAGGCTTTTCCACCAACAAGGACTGGTACTTGTCATACCTTGACCTCCTAGAAATTTGATGCCAGCATACAAACAAACAGCTACCTCAAAGTAGAGTTTACCCTGTGTCTTCACAGTGGTGCAAGTTTGGAGAAGAGGACAGTTTACAGTAAATGCACTTCATTTTCCCTGTGGAACCTCTTATTGCATCAGCTTTTCCTATCGCCTGTGTCTGCAGGAGGCAGAAGCTGTTCTCCTGCAAGCTCCCTGGTGACTAAGGAGCAAAGAGCAAGGGCAGAAGGAAGAGTAAGGGTTAAAAGAAGAGGACAGTGTAGCTGAGGAAGTTTTGGGCACAAGATCTTCGATTCATGTTTGGGGAAATGGGCTGTGCAGGAGGAGCAAGAGGGATAGCCTTCAGATGGCTCCCTTGAGTTGGAACAGAAGACATGCTTCCTCTGTCTGCATCGTTACAAGAAATCCTGTGAAAATATAGCTCTGAAACTTGTTTGAGTGTCCACACTGTTTGAAGTTGAACCTGTATTGCCAATGATAATGAATAAACCACAGGAAACTAATAAAGGCTGATAAAAGGTGGGAAGCAGCAACACTGAAAATGAAAATCCATGAAAGATCGCTCCTGCAGCAACACCAATTGATTTCCCTAACAGTGATAACTGCTAATGGAATAGAGAGTGCAATGTGTTGAGAAAGCAGGACTTCAGGCACTAATGTTATAAATACTGAATATAAGGTAAGCCATTATTACAAACTCTAACAATATTAATACCTATCTCTTGTAAGAGATCCATGAGGGAAGCAAAAAAAAAGTCAAGTTTTGTTTCTATTATAACCATTTCCACCTTATATGTTTATAGTTTAAAATTTACACTGGTTGTAACATTTGTCATCCCTACGGATGTTTTAGAGAAACCAGCTAACATCATAATGCAAGGGACGACTTTCTACACTTAAAATTCAAAAAAGTTTACCTCTAAGTATCTACCTCTACATTTGAATTTGCAGAAATAATTTTTCAGCCAACAACAGAAATTTTTCCTTCCCCTTTTAACAGAAAAAATAAGCTAATGAGTTGTTTTCTTCAAAACCATAGGTAAAGACATGCTTGCCTTGGCTTTGTTTTTCATCCTCCAGCCTTTATTTTCTTTTACACATGAACTGTTCCAAAGCAGCTTTCTAGGATGCAAATATGAAACCACCCTTTATATACATCAAAACCTAATGTTTTCACAGTTGCTAAAGGGTTGCATAGTTGGGAATTTTTTAAAATAAAAGCTGCATTTAAAAATATTAAAAATATTTTGGTGCTACGCTGCATGCCTACATGCATTTATAGTAAAATCTAGTCCAGCCTCCCTCCACCGTTAATACCGTATCCATTTGCTCATTTATAAAGTACAAAGAGGTAATTTTAGCTTCATAAATAAACCACCATTGCTGAATGATGAAATCTAAATGTCTAAAGCATCTGTCATGTTGTGTGTGTCTATTACTGATATTTGATTAGAAGTTGTTCAACTACCTATCTTCCCTTTAAATGAGTAACAGGATGAACATCTTAAGATATGCAAGGGATGTGGAAGAAAAATCAGCATGCTGGACAGTTTTACTGTGGAACACCTTGTAGACTTGATTTGATTCACTTCTGTTTCATACTAGTGTAAGTCAGGTTTGACTCAACTTGGAGAATTCACTGACAATGTGAATTATCACGTGAATTTAAAAAAAAAAAAATGCTCCCCCCACATCTGTTCTTTGTTTCAAGATAATCAGACAGTAAGTGTTTTCAGTTTAGAGAAGTCAGCTGGAGCCCTGTGGTGTTTCTGACTTCTTTCCCATCCTTAGTGCTGATGTAATGCATCTTCACTGGGTTTGGTACCTCAAGGTTTTCAAACGAGTATATGTCTAAAGTTCCCCATCCCTTGACGTCTTCATGTTAACTCAAACTCCATTTCCTCTTTAAATAATACAGTAAAAGAATTTCTAAACGTCACTCGTTAAAAAGTGTGCTCAGTTTAACCCTCTGTGAGTATGCTAAACTCAATAATTTCAGGTATCTTAGAGAAGAGAATAAACAAATCTTTTTTCCTTTGACCTTGTATTAAAAAATAATTAACTTAAAAACAGATTATTCACACCTTTTATAACCCAGACCTATCTTCACTCTCACAGCCAAACTATAATCTTGTTAAAATATTAAAAACACTAATAGATCCTAATAGAAAAATACACAAGATCACCGTAACATTAATATAACTTGTCAAATATCAGTTACAGTTCAGACCAACTACTTCACACATACTTATTCATACCGTCAGCACCACTGATTATACAGCAAGGGTTCATACACACATTTCAGATCAATATTAAAGCCCAAGAATAAAACTCTTCCTTGTGCTCAAGTTACAAGGTAGGGGGAAAATAAACCTAAGATACAAAGCTGGCTTACTTCCAGTATGATCAGCACGTAGACACCTACTAAGATGATGGAGGCAATTGTTACTTGTGCCTCTATATTTGCATGAAGGTATTGATGCTTCATGGAGAGAGGAACACTTCTAGGCTCCTGTAGGAAAGCTTGGATGTTTATGAACATGGTGCCTCTGGTGAAAGAAAGAAGGTTTGGTTATTTCTGAAATAAGATATCATTAGTGGATTTTATGCATTAATTCTATATTGAGTACCTATAAAACTACGTATCTGTTAAATGTTTATAACTGCGAGCCACTTTTCAAACATTTTCACTGTATTCCTCTAAATAGCATTGTTTGGAAAGTAACCCAGGTATAAACCAGCCTTCTAAATTCATTTAAAAAACAACAAGAACTTATCCTTTCCTGCCCCTCCGAAACAGGCAGTGATAGATTATTTTTAAAATATTATCTGTCTTTAAAATATTATCTATTCCTTCATAGTCAAGTCTACATAAGCTACTACTTTAACAGATCATTTCTCAGTATCTTATCCAACCTGTTTTGTATCTGAAAAGTTCTAGTTGTGATGATTTGACGATTTCTTCTGGAACTTAAGGGTAGAGACCAGTTGTACACTGCCTGCAAGAGAGTCACATTTGGCAATATTAATAAAAATGAATGAAAGGACCACAAAAATTATCAAAGGACTAGAACATATCTCCTACAAGGACAGGCTGAGAGAGTTGGGGTTATTCAGCCTGGAGAAGAGAAGGTTCTGGGCAGGCCTTATAGTGCCAAGCCAGTACCTGAAGGGGGCCCACAGGAAAGCTGGGGAAGGAGTGTTCACAAGGATGTGTAGTGACAGGGGGAGTGGCAATGGTTTTAAATTAGAGCAGGGTAGATTTAGATTAGATGTTAGAAAAAAGTTCTTTACAATGAGAGCGGTGAAACACTGGCACAGGTTGCCCAGAGAGCTAGTGGAGGCCCCATCCCTGGAAACATTCAAGACCAGGCTTGATGGGGCTCTGGGCAACCTGATCTAGTTCAAGATGTCCCTGCTCACTGCAGGGGTGTTGGATTAGATGACCTTTAATGGTTCCTTCCATCTCAACACATTCCATGATTCTATGAAAGTGGCATGTCTCTAATGTGGGGTTTTATTCCTCTTTGCTCTCTCTCCCGTCCATTTATGAGAACTTTTTATGAAGAGGACATAATGCACACCAGTCTAAATTAATTCCACCTGAAGTACATTTACAGGCACTCAGGCCAAAGCAAACTCATCCTCACTCCCAAGTGAGTGACACCTCCAGGAGGTGCTCCAGAGAGGAACTAACAAATCACATTTTGCCTTGACTGTAAGGAGCATCTAGGGTATTGAGGCTGATATATAGCAATATGGCTCACTCCCAAAGGCCCAGGAGCAATGTCATACCCCTAGATATTATGACAAGGACATGGTAGAATTGTGGTAAATTGTGTTTACTGATCTTCTAGCAGAAAGGAACAAAATTTCAGAAAAATAAACACTTTCTGAAACTTTACTCGTTACTACACATTGATATTCATGCAAGTTTAGCCAAAGACACTCTTTAAATGAATATACATATATTCTCTTTTTTAAAGAGGACAAACTTAAAAAAACTTCAAATTTTATTAACTGTAACCTAAATCCTAAGCCTGTCCTGATCCTGTATGCTACAAAGAGGAAAAAAAGAAAAAAAAAAAAAAAAACCCAGATGAATCAGCCAACTTGGAACATCTGACACAGAGAATTTAACTTGGCTGCCTATTCTTTTGGCCATGTCACATGCTGGTGTTGAGAGGAGAGATGGGCTGCCCCCCAGCAACACAAAGACAGCTTGGGGTCACTGTCAGTAGCACAAGCTACAGCAGCCTCCTCATCACCAGGGTGAGTGGGTTAAGAGAGGAATTGCCCTTATGGTGGTGTTCACCATGCTGAGGTCGTGGGACTCCTCTTTTGCTGTAGACTGTGAGATGGGGTGTAAGAGGGCATTGTGCAGCTGTGCTGTCCCCGGCAGAGGCAGGCCAGCCTGTTGCATACACAGAAAGAGAGGCAGTTGTTTGTATGTCGATGCTATTTATTAAATGATGAAGCTTATTTTTGCTTTTCAGTGACATAGGATGACAGGCTGTAAAAGATGCTCCTTCGCTGAGCTCTCTGGGAGAGAGCAGCAGGAACTTGTTACAAACAACATCAACAATGAGAAGGCCTTAAGAGAAATAAAGCCAATAAATGTGACACGTCTGAGAAAATCATTTGCAAGAAAATGTGAAAATGTAGTTCAGTGAGTGCAAAAAGGCACTTCACACTTGTCCCTGCCTTCCAAGACAACTTTTGAAATGTTGCCAATTTTAAACACATGAACTTCCATGCTAAGTGTCGGTCAAGGGATTTAAGTTCTAGAAAATTTTAATACAGGAACCTAAAGGAAGCCTTGTAAAGACAAAAGAAAATGTAACTTCACATTTATACATTTTCAAACGTTGACATTGAAATACTTCAGGGAAAATCATGACCACTTGATTCACAAAATGGTGACGGAAATACAAGTGCTAAAACATATGTCAGAGAAAGTGATAGAAATTTAAAGACCATCACCTGCTGCTGGCGTCTTCTCCTCGATCCAGCATCTTCAGTCTGGCTGATTTGTACTACAATGTATTCTTCTGTTTGCTGATCAACTACATCTGCTACAAATGGGCCTCCCATGTCTAACTTCAACAGAGCAGAGTCACGAAAATCGGTCAGATTCATAGCTGTTAATAAAGTTGTTAAGGTGTAAATTTCTCTTAAAAATTAGTATAGGTTGTACAAATCCCAGAAAAATATAGATTAGTTATATCGAAAAACACATTCTTCAGCTAAAATGCTTAAGAAACTTGAAAATTGATGTCTACTTCCTCACCAAATACAACTGTTTTGCCCATGTTTACAAGGAAACAGAAGCTACGGTTTCAGGACAAATACATCTGTCCTTTTGTAGTGACTTTTGAGACCACCAGGGCTTCCAGCTGACACTGTAGATGTACCAAAGCTTCAAACTGGCATATGGAAATACAAAAGGAGACAGAGGTAAGGCTTTTTAAGTGCTTACATTAGATGAAAAGCTGCATGACCAGCAAAGCAATCTAAACATCACAGAATTTGTACTGGGGAAAACACTGTGGTAGCTCCAACCACAGGAAAAACTAAACCAAAAACCAATGTCTTATTTATGCCAGAGGATTCACTTTACGGCCAAATTTTACTCGCAATTCTCCAGACATCTGAAAGGCATATTTTCAAGCCCCTCTCCATTGAACCAGCTCCCTCAGCTACTTTTCTTTCTCTTTTGGATATGTAGTATGAGGTGTGGTCAAACTACATTCCTATTCTAATATAATAGAGAATTTAGCCAACCATGAACCACAAATCCATTGGAAGTCTGGATCTATCAGTCCAAATACATTTAGGACTATTTAAACATAGCATTGTGATAGTCTACTTCTGGCATGGTTGAGAAAGAAGCATCCCTGTGTGTTGGGGAAGAGGGAAACCATTAGATTTTAAACATTTTACAGACTGTTTGTTACTGTAATAGAGTGATACTGTAATTGTTTTGCTCTATGACCAGATAGAAAGCTAAGACATCACAAAAAAAAAAATCCTAAGGGAAGAGAAGATACTTGATTTAATACTTATATGTTCTCTTGATTTAATCATGTGTTTGGCTATTTTAACAGTTTTAACATCTGGCATAATGTACGATATCATATACCTACTAGAAGAGTTTTCTTAGAAAGACGTCTTGTTGCCCACAGAACTGAGAGATTTTAACAGGAAAAGAAAAAACACAATATAGTTAGAGGGGACTCAGGGCAGTGCTGTGCCCTGCTTGCCAATGAGCCCCAGTAAGGTCATCCACAGTAGACTAGTCTCTATTGGGGAAGGCTTTGTGGTATTGCGTAGGGGTCCTTCATCTCTAAAAGGGTTTTGCCATCTGTCCACACTCCTGGTAGGAGAACTGGATCTAGAAAAGAGATGTCTCTTGCACTAATCCAAAAAAGGCCCTGGCAGATCTAGTGGCAGGCAAGGAGCCAGTGTAATATAAATGTAGTATAAATGTCACCATGATTAGGATGGCTAGCAGAGCAATCACTGCCAGTGTCACTCACATGCTGTTCATTAAGAATGAACCTCCCAACCACCTACTTGCTTAAAGGAATTACAAAGGAAAGGATAAAAAAATAACCTCAGATATATCAAATCAGGAGACTAACTCCAGTCAGGAGAATTTATACACACAGCCCTAAGCCAGCGTAGATAAAAATGACAAGAGTTGTCTTCAGTTTCTGAAAGTTTTAAGAATGATTTGGCATCATGGTTTTTCTGTGTCCTAAATAATACAAAATAATAGCCACAACTGGAACTATAGCTATAGATTTAACTGGAGACATTAATTATACCTTCTAAAAGGCCTGATGACCTGAAGTCGTTAACCCAACGATTTGGGACACATCTTGACAGTCTCCCTTTTTTTTTAGGAGTGTAGCCAGTAATTTATTACTTTAAAAATCTTCAGGTGCATATAATTATGGCAGCTTCCTTTTAAGCAATACTTTTAAATCATGGAATTACCTAGATGACACATTTAGGAGCTATTGTAAAGAATGCTTAAGATTAAAAGGGGGGAAAAATTAAACCTTATTTTCAAAAAGAGTCATTTCTTCCTTCTTTTTCTATAAAGATGAGGATGCTTAGGAAGTTTTTATATTCTCTTCTGTGCATTTACAAAACCATTAGAAAGAGGTCTGGCAAAACAGGTTCTCCTTTGATTGCGAGTGGGACTGAGCATCATTCACTCGTCTGCACTGAGGCTCTGAAATCCCATTAGAGTTATCTTTATCCAAACAATATTTAGAGACTGTCATAATTTCATTGTTAGGCTGCAACAGATCACAGCTGTTATGAAAGGCAGAATCAAAATAAACCAGGAGAAAATTTCAGCTATGCTTATATGAATCAAAATGCAATTTTTTATGAAGCTGCTCTTCAGAATATTTTCGTTCTGCCCTATCTTGCTTTTGTATTTCCCTTAAATTGCCAAAATGTGATTTCCTCTATATTTTAATCATTCAGGTTTGTGTAACTTTTGGCAAAAGTAGATTTTTACTTCTAACATCCTCTTTTATTTTGCAGCTTAACCATGCTAGGACTTTCTGTCTTGTCCAAACTTTTATTGTAATGTGGTTTCCAGCGTGTGCCTTTAAAGCACAAAAAAAATCTCCCTGACAAGATTTACAGCCAGAACTGATATTTTTTATTTCATTTCATCTAAGTTACCTCATTTTTATGTAGTTCCATTCTTGAAATTATATTACTGCTGTGAATTATCCTGTCAAGGGATTTGGGTTTGTCTGTTCTTTGTGCATCATTACACAGTGGCTGTCTGTATTTATGTCTGGCACAAGATTGGGTCCACTGTCCAGAGTTAAATCAAGAGCTGTTTGTCTCTGATCTAGGTTTTCTAACTAGCTGCTCCTCGAAGCATAGAATCATAGAATGGTTTAGGTTGGAAGGGATCTTAAAGTTCATCTAGTTCCAACCCCCCGTCATAGGCAGGGACACCTCCCACCAGACCAGGTTGTTCTGAGACCCATCCAGCCTGGCCTTGAACACTTCCAAGGAAGGGGCTACCTCAGCTTTTCTGGGCAACCTCTTCCAATGTCTCACCACTTTCACAGAAAAGATTTTCTTCCTAATATTTAATCTAAATCTAATCTAAAAGGTATTGAAAGATGTGCAAGAGTCACCTCCTCACTTTACTTTTTTGTAGCTGATGTAGACAACATTGTGGAATGGGATGCAGTGGCTAAACGTTTAAAGTGGTCTTCATTCTCTGCAGTTCATACATCTGCAACTGACATGGTTAATCCATTACAATCAGTGAAAAGAGGGTGCATTCAACATGGAATTCATTGCTTCATTTTAGGCCACCACCATGTAAGGTGAGAGAAATCAGTCATGAGAAACATCATTTCTCTCTGTTAACTATGAAGACAGCCTAGGATGACTAATTCAGGTGTAGCTGAGATGAGTCACTCCCTAAATACTGAGTTCCTGCTCTATTCTCCATCATACCTTTAACTCAGTATGTGCAGAGATAGCTGAGGAGCCATGATTGACAGAGATTCTCTGTTATAGTTGCATGCAGATGGATGGTTTAATTCTTTCTTTAACATCTACTTGTATCACGTACTCTGCCTACAGTAAAACATACCTTGGGAATACTGTATCTATTGATTGTTTTTCACCAAGTTTCTTCATATACTGCTGAAGCTAATTTATCTACAGGTCACTGATGCTGGTTTCTCTAGGATATTACCATTTTAAACAAGGCATTTTTGGGTGGTCTTAGTATCTATTTTCACATGTTGTCCTTAACTAGGGTTATTTCTGCTTCACTCTTTGCATTTTCCTCTTTAGATGTCCTATCTCTGATTGTAGCTTATGAGGTTGCTTTTACATCATCCTTTCACAATGTGCCAGGTTCCACGACATACTTTTCTATACCTATTGGTTTTCCCATTGGAAGCATGCCCCACACCTTTGTTTTTCCCTTTTTTGGAGTGTCAACAATCTGGTTCCATTTTTGTCTACATTGGATTCATCTTTTCTCTCTGTACTACATCAGTTCTAGGAGTTTTGTGAGTCCTTAATAAACTGTCTTTTCTATAGCTTGTTCTCAATGACGCCTTGAGATTCTGCTTCTTTGCCAGCCTCTACACGTGGTCCTGGTCTTCATCCATCTACTTAGCAGCTTGAACATCGCCTGCAGGCCAAAATGCTTAGTACATTTCCAACAGAATCAACAAACAGAAATTATTTTTAAATGTGTTTTGCAAGGAAAAATTATGGAGGAGTGTCTGTCAGCAGAGAATTAGAGTTACAAAATGAATTTTAAAGAAAGTCAAAGAGGATAAAGAACTAAAGGGATTAGAAAGATTATTTTATTTATTAAGTTAATATTTGTTCTCTGGGAGAAGAAGCTATTTTTCAGACCTCCATGGAAACCAAAAATCTACTAAATTTTGACTATATTCTTTGTCTCTTTGTCTTTATTTCTTTATATACGTCTGGTTAAGAGAGTGGGAAAGGTGACTTTCAGGGTCACAAATGGTCACAGCATGATTATGAGTTTTCTTGGTGACCTTTTTTTACTTCATGGTTAACATAGCTGCACCAATCTCGTCAAATTTCAGCAAGGAATCTGATAATAAGGTGAGATATCTACCCTATGATGTAAATTTCAACATATTATTGCTACTGAGAAAAATCTACTTTCTGAATTTGAGATCTTAATCTTGGACTGGATGTGATGACATCTCTCAGAGCTACTGAGGAGGGAGGTAAGTTAGTGAAAATGGCCACTGACTAGTCAGTTTGATATCTCTGGTTTTGTCCAATTTGGACTGACCAGGGACCTGTAGAACCATGACTTGACATTATGTTTTGTTTTGCACATATGTATTTTCATTAAATTTTGTTTTGCATGTAGAGCAAGAGAGTCATAAAACCTTCACACTGGGTGCTGTGCCAACATACACCTTGCAAAATGTTAGCCTTTGCTCCAAAACTTTTACTGAGGAGATATCAAAGGTTTAAAGCAAACGAACAGATCAGGACTGAAAGGCTTTAAAATATATTTATAAAAATTCAGGGTCCTTGGCCAGACTCATGAAGAAATCACAATCCACTCCCCAGTTATTATCAGGTTTCAGGTCCAAGAGAAGGAAGTTCTGACAATCAGTCTGAAAAAAGAAAATTAAATTGCCTCACCTAGACCGATGTATCTATAACAGGAGCTAGCAGGAGCACAGAGGTTGAAAAGGAAGCAAACAAGATTGTTTCTGAAATACTTTTAAGGGATAGAGTAAAGATGGAAATTCACAGCTCAGTGAAGTAGGTATGAGACTCATCGCACAAAAAATGTGCTGGAAGAAGATTTGCCTTTTCTTGTTAAAACAAATTATTTCTACTATTGAGAAGTGTAGAAACAGCAATAATTTTATCAGGTACAGTGAAAGAAAGCACTACCAGGGAGACAGTCACTTCTTTAAAAGACAGTGAGGTACAGTTTGATCGAGTAATTCCTTCACAGCATCCAGGAACCCCCACAACTTTTGGATTTTGTAAAGCTTAGTTCAAATCAATGAGTTAGTGCACAGTTCTTCTCCAGCTGTCTGATCCACATTGTTGGATTCAAAAATAGAATTCTGCTTAGGTCAAGGCAGAAGTTTGTAGAAACAAAGGAAAAAAAACATGAAATATATTTAGCATTTCAGAAGATTCCTTGAGTCTAAAAACCTGTGTAAACTGTGGAGAAGAACAAGGCTATTTCTCATTCACTCTTTAGTCAACCAGTTAACAGAACGAAGTTACCTAAAGGTTTGAATGGCCAACGGTTAGAGAAAATAAAAATCGTCATGTCTTAGATTAGGTACATGTTCCTAAACTAAGAAACACTGGAATTTATTCAGATTCTATATCTTTTATTCTATTTTTGTAATCTTTTTCCAAAGGCACATCATCTTACTAATTATTGATGCTCCCCACTTTACATACAGCCTTTGAGCAAAAGATCTGAAAATGTGTCACACATTTACATCAGCTGGTGTATTGAATCTTCCTTCCTGCAGAGAAGGGTCCTCATGCCAGGCTTCAGTATAAACTTATTTCTTTTTGGTGTTAGAGAGGTTAGAGAGTGTTAGATTGTTAGAATTTATAAGCCAGTAAATACCAACTGTTGTCAAAAAGGAACCATATTACCGCTATTTTGAAAAGCTATACTAAATTCATTGAATTTGTATCTGATTACAATAGGGACATCCATACTAAAAATCAACCAACCAACCAGACCTTATAGACTCACAAAGGTTCTATTAATTTACAAGAGGCAAGGTGCTGTTTTCAGAAACTGCAGCCGGCACACTCCCATGCTACATGCCAGGCTTGTACCCGTGGTGATGGGTAGAGCAAGAGGAGATACAAGTGGGCTAATAAAAAAGGAGAGAATGGGAAGAAAAACAGCTAGAGTAAATTCAAACAAGATATAACAGACACATAAACAACTGGGAACTAGATCAAGTGGTAAAGTGCTAAAGAGATGTCATATGAAAAGTAGGTCACTCCCACAACAGCTGATGCAGACCTATCCCAGCATCAGAAACAGAAAGTCTTGTCTCTGAACAAGCTTGAGATCTAATGGGCATGGCAGAAAACACACGAATACATGACACCAGGATGGCAAAGGATAAGGTCCAAAGGAGATCACTCAATTCAGGTTTTAAAATTATTTCAAACTTAGTTTTGATTTTTCTAGCGTATGCAGACACATTGTATGCATGAGCACACATCAGTAACACACACATCAACGTGCATGGGCATTTCTGGAAAGTAATAGAAATCAAAGGAAGGAATTTTAAAAACCAAATACATAGTGGTTAGTACCCAATTAACACTTGTTAATAGCTTTTGAGGCATAAGCAAGAGGTAAAGAGTATGCATTTGCATAATTTAGTATCATATCAGCTTAGAGACTCATTTTCCCCCCAAAGCAGTCTCATATAATAATGTCTAATGATTTTGTGACAAGGACTACTGCAGCACACCTGCCAGCCAACCATGAAATTCTTGTAGACGTTCAGAGAGTAGTGGCCAATGCCCACAGGGAACATTGTAGTCTGTCAGCCAACGTAAATCCTTTCTTCAACACTGCTGTGTGAATGGTTAATGTTATCCCAGCCTAGCCAAAAAGGTGAATATTTTCTTCACTATGCAACGAAGTGGAGGAGAACCACATGAGCTTACTTCTGTGCAAATGAAGACTGACAGAAACGATGAAATGACATTCAGAATTGCTTGTGACTTTTCCAAACATCACTAAGAAACGTAATCTTTCTCCTTTGACCCTTCTGCTTGAATTACCACATCATCTCAAAAATGAAGCACAGATTTGCTAGATTGCTTTTCCCTCACATATTTTTCCCCAGCTCAGTGACCTCAGCTAGGGGACAGAATATCCAGTTTTCAACACACTTGACACAAACTAAGAAGCCTCGTCTCCGGGTTTCTCAAGTAAGAAAGGGAAATGCTATATTTTGACTGACAGCTCTTTGGCTCAAAGCATCCTGATGTGATAGGTAAAATGTGAAATACAGGAACACCTGTTTGTACTCAAATCCCAGTACCATCAACACTTCCCTGAAAGAAACAAAAGGAATAACTGGTTGCAAAGTCAATGTGTACAATGCAGCAGCTATGGTTCCAACCCAAAATCTGTGGAGAGAGAGGAAATCCTCAAACTATGCTATGACAGTTGTCTAAAACTTGAACTTAAAGCCTTGCTGGCAGTATGACCTCATTTGGAAGACTGGGTCATGACTGGTGCTGTTCAACTCCACACATATATAGGAGCTTTCAAAGAGAGTTTCAAGGAAGATAAAAACACTGATTTGAACAGGATATTGATGGGAGTTTACAGTTGAAGTTGTCACAGGTCCTACTAAATGTTCACTTGCTTTCTTCCAAAACACAATCTCAACTTTTATAAATAAAGTGCCTTCAACACTAACCTCTTCTTCCTTGTTTACCCTACTAATTATTGAGTTATAATGTGACATTATTGGTGAAGTGAGGTTACTAATAAACAAAACTATTTAAAAAGGACTCTTCCTGTTCAAAGCTCTGGAATTGCTCAGGTAAATAGCAAAAAATCAGCGTTTCAGAAACTAAATCCTACCACACCTTTTCAAAACAAGACACCTCCCAGGAGCTTGTGAAATATATCTACATGTGAATCATCTTTTAACATTAGTGAAATAGGAGCCAAGTAGATTGTGAATCAGACTGATTAAACTAGAAATATAGCAGGAACAAGAAATGTAGTTTATTTGCAAAAGTTTTTGTTTGTTCACTAACTGAAAAGTTCACCAACTCAAAGACTTCACATTCAAGGCTACATTCACTTGCGATGATTCATTTTTATTTTGCGTTATTCTATCTCTTGTTCTTTTGAAGAGTTTCTTGGCAATCTGTGGGCTTAAATTCACTACTGAGCAATTTGGCGTGGAAAATTTTAAAGGAATCTGCACCTTCACTGAAAAAGATCTACAAATTCACACATATGGCTGGGCTAAGGTGTTCTGGAAACATAACCACAAATTATCTAGTTTTCAGCTTTCGAAGGAGTTCACTGGACAACATCAGGATCCCAGTATACACTACACGTGTTACAGATGACAGTATGTATCTGATCTGGGGTGCAGCCGCTGCAGCCAGGTGCACGTCCTAACCATGGTCCCAGCTATTTGCCGGGCCTCGATCCCACTGGGTCCGTAACCCATTTCCACACTCTTGGCTTCATGCAGAGGCTGGATACAAGGACTGAATGGGCACCACAAGGCACCCCGAGGTAGGTGCCACTCAGTATGACTTGGATAGGGAAGACAGCTGTGGTCTGTGTCAAAGGACAAGCCTAATTGTAGCTCAGGCTCTGAGGACACCCAGACCTCTCAGGGTATAAGACAGAAAACACCCACCCATTCAACTAATTTATCAAGGAAACTTCAGTTCAGGTGTTGAGTTTTTTTCAATGAAAGGATACAGAAGCTTTCCTGAGGTGATATAGCCAACATCTGCCAGGGCACACCTTGATCTGGATAAATGCCAAATAAAATCTAGGGCAAGGATAAAAAACAAACATTCTTTAATAACACAAAAACTGAAAACACCTGCTCAGCCTACCTCAAATACTTAAACAAGGCTCTTTCAAACTGTACATTAAATTGTAAGAATTGCTTTCAGTATTTTAAGGTATGTTTCCAGCACAGTTGAAAAGCAGCCCTGGGATACTTAGCAAGGATGAGTAATATTCTGTCCGTAAATATACTGCCAAAGCAATATATTCAATGTATTTTATCCAAGTGTCTCCTAGGACAAAGTTGTAATAAGGATCTGTATGGAAAGCACATCTGGGGAAATACAGTGTCATCTAGTGGCCCCACTAGCTGAAAGGGTAAGCTCACAACTTTTTGAAATGTTTCTCAAGTCTTGCAGACTAAGATTCTGCTGCTTGTGAAGATTTTGGCAGAGGAAGGCAGCACTCTGGCATCTCCAATAGGGAACTGCCTATCCCCTCATCATCATCTGATTTTTACACTGCGGAGAACTGCCATTGCTAGTGCATCCTCCCCAACATGGTTTCTCCAAGGAGCATTCCTCAGGTGTTAGCCAGCATCTAAAGCCACATCCTAAATTCAACAATTGTAAAGGACACAAAAATTTAAGCTGCCTCCTCAAACTCAGCTGCTTGCCCTGCCACACGTTCCAGAGCGGTGGTGCCTAGTGCGCCAAGCAGTGGTCTGATTAGGCAGGAAGCCCTGCACAGCGTTATTTTGCCATCTTGTCCCCATCCTAAAGACAATTTTTTTATTAGCCGAGACCAAATATCGCACTTCATTTTGAACTAAATCTAAGGAAATAGGAGCCAGGCAAGGACTGTAAATTCAATACTTACAGAGCAGACAACTACAAAGATAAAAAGGCCTGAAACTTTTAGGAATTTTAGACAGCATCTGAAATACAAGAAACAAGTATTTACTATACGGCTAGTTTAAAGTAATTTTTTTCTGTTCTTTTAATCGCTCTGAGATTTCAGAAGCATCTTGGTAAGCATTTATAAGTGATAATATATCATGTCAAGACTATGGACACCACAACGCTGGGTGGGCAGGAGCATGGGAAATCTCAGTGCCCATAAGGGCTCCTGCCCCAAGTCTGCTGCCAGCTGGGTCTCATTCCACAGGAAAGAGGTTCTTCCTCTTGGGAAAGCCAAGGGAAGGCAGCAGCATGAGCAGGTGCTCGGACCTGGAGCCACTTCTCTGCTGCTACTGCAGGTTCCCAACAGACCCAGAGCCCCATCAGCTCAAGCTGGCAAAGGAGCACTGCCGCCCCAGCAGACAGTACAGCTTGTGAGGCAGTTTAAAGACAAGAACAAGCTTCAAGAACATCCTGGTTTTAGTAATGTCTCTTTAAACCAAATACTCTTTATGAGTATCTCTAGCAAAACTAGATATTTTCTCCATAGGTCATCTGTGCCCTTTGAAGGAATGCCCCGTTGTGGAAATGTGATGCCTTCAAATCTTCTGAAGTGTCAGAGCTTATTGCTGAGTGGGTTAAGTGAGAATAACTTAAATTAAAACATGGATGTTGAAAACGCATGATCTTGAGTAAGAAATCTTAAGATTTAGCACTTTTAAATTACCATTTTTAATCTTACCATAAAAGTCAATTCTTAACTAATTAGTTTCTGGCTGCCCAGCAGTATGTTATACAGATGTCTTAATTTACAGAACTCCTTTCGGTGATTTGTCCTGATTACATCTTTTCATTAATTGAAGCCAATAACAGTCTTATTTCACTTTTTCAAAAGTAAATATTCAATATTGCTGTTCTGACAGAATGACAAATTTAAGGTTTGATTTAAGCCTGATGACAAGCAAGAAGAAAAACATTTCAAGTTACTAGGATAATTAGTTGAGAAAGAAACAGTGTAACAAATAGCTGCGTTGACAGATGCTATAGAAAAAAAAATGTTAAAACAGAGTAGCCTGAAGAGAGTCAGAAATAATTTTTAATCACAGTGGAAATAAGTCCCTAAATCAAGTTCATTGACTGGAAGCAGCATAAGGGACTGAAGACTCATTTTTGGAAAACATGATTTTCTAAAGATCCCTTCCTCTCTAGAATTCTCCAGAGAGGCAGGAAAGAATCCAGCAGCTAATAAAAATGCATTGCCACAAACTGGTACAAAGGGGCTACCATATCCCATGAAGTACAAGTGGTAGCAAATTTATACAAACTTTACACAACATAAAGATCTAGAGAAGGCAAAGAAGAGGAGAAGTCAGTTAGGAGGTTTCTTCCAGAAACATCAAGTAGCCCCTCTCTACCGAAAAAAGTTGCAGAGAAGGGGAAGAAAATAATAAAGGCTTGAAAAGAGAGGAATGACAACAAAGCTATTATCAGCACCTCAAAACTGATAACTTCTTTTGGTATTACGTGATTTATGGAAAATACCTAGTGCCATCTTAGTCACATATCCTCTATCTTGTTTGTTTATTCTGACCATCTCTAAAATACAGTTCTATTCTGGTATTTTTGAAAATATATTTGTTATGAATTAGTAAAGCCCAGTCTAGATTGGTTTAGTTTTAATTATATTTTCTGTTTGCAATTTGAAATTATCATTTCTAATAATAATAACTTTAATTATTATTGAAACAAGAAGCAGCAATAACTTGACTTTTAAGGCGTAAGAAAAACTAAAAAGCATTAATTAAGCTTTTACAAATTCATAACCACTTGACTGTAAATAACAGAAACTCATCTAAAGGAGCTGGCAAGATACAATAAAAAAGCTTTTTGACATGATTATTTTATACAATGTAGAATTGAAAAGGCTCTTTTCCTCCCGTCTGTTTGTTTTCATGACATTTTGTATTAGGGAAGCAGTGCTTTTAACAGCTTACAGTTGAGAAATGATCAGCCTTTGACTGGCCCGGGGTTTGCAATCTGTCTCTTCCGACAGCTCTAATCTGGCACAGGGATGCAAGTACAAACCCTGTGCCAAATCCTGTGCAGATGTCTGCCTCCAGCGCAATCCTGTTTGACTTCGGTTGGAAACATATGAAGTATCAGTCTATGGAGGATTTCACCCCTTGCTCTAAACAAAATGATTTTCTGGCTGATCTGCACGTGGTGTCGGGCAGTTTAGCTCCATTTATTACCTCAGCAGACTCATGCTGATTAACAACAGCCAAGGAGCTGGCCCCATATGTACAACCTGCGCTAGAGAAATGGAAATATTTCACAGGAAATTCTGCCATGAAAACATACTATTCCCCAGATTACAACGCTATGCTGTACTGGAAACAATGGGATCTACTCTCCCTCTTGATGCCTTTGTTCCGTCAAATACCAGGGGAAGCTCCCACGAGCGTGAAGCAAGCATGCCAATCTTCTTCATATCTGCTCGTATTGCACTAATTGCAGCCATTGAAATTTTCCTGCTCCATTTGTTGGGCAGCAGTGCAGGAGAGTGGCACTCCACACAATACCATATGCCCAATGAAAGGACGAAAACAATGGTGAGGTGATGAGCTAAGACAACACACAGACTGGGAAAGGATGCACGGACATCTCGTTGGAAAAGCTCCGCGGATCAACATGGAGATGCGGGCATGCCGTGCTGGGCTCCATGCACATCTGCAGAGCTATTTGCAGAGGGCAAACCAAACTAGGAGGAAGAGTGGAAACTCCAGAAGGGGCAGAGAGACTTAGCATCCAAGATTAAAGGGTTTGTTAGTTAAATCTCAGGCAAAAAATATCCTGAGAAAATTTGATCTTAAGCTGTTATCATATTGGTACCTTTTAATGTACTAACAGATTCAATTTCCTCCATGCCTAAATGAAGTAAAAGACTACTTGGAAGTAAAGAGTGAAATACATTAATGTACTTAAAGACAGAAAAATGCTCAGTCAAATTTTGCATTGTGTAAATGTGAAAAGCTGCTATAATAATTTCAGAAGGACTGTGTTAGATAAATACTTGAACTAAGATGTATTTCATAAAAGCAATAAAACACTGGTGAATAAAGCTGTAGAATCAGCTAAGGGGCTTTTAAGAAATTATTTCAAAGAAATGTTAAAAGCAACATAGAAGATATTTAATTACAAATTTAGAATAGGTGCTATGATCAATGTTTGTAAAAACAAAGGGCTATTGATCATTAGGTAGAGACTGCAATCAATTTCGCCAAGCTCTATTTAGAAAACATCAGTGGCAAGATACTGCCTAGATATGGGGCATTATTTCATTCTTTTGCAGAAAATAAGAAATTCTCTGAACATCTATACTTAAAAAGTAATCCCCGCAGAAAATAAATTAAAAAATAACGAATGGAAAAATAAATAAACTTATGTTTGAATTCAGACCTCATCTTTGATAAATTGAACTTGACATGAAGGTTGTCCAAGATTTCGTATTTCTCAGAAGAAGCAGATCTGGAAAAACTCGTGATTTCACCTCCCAGTTGAAACCTTTGCTCAAATTCTGCAGAGCTGTTGTCCCATGAATCATCATCTGTGGTAAAATCTGGATTATGAAGAGCGATGCACTGCAACCTGTCACACATTTCCAGTAAACATAATAAAATAAAACAGTGGTTTATTTCAACAGGTAGTAGATTGAACTGACCTTACATATCCTTAGACTCACTGCGAAAGGTTTTAATGGAAAAATGCTTGGAAAGAGATTTATTTAGTACAGACTGAGCTCCCCTTGGTGACACAACTGTGTAGACTGGAGAGTAAGAACAGAGACCCCTTGACCAGCTCTCTGATGCGCCAGGCAGATGGACCTCAGGATTTAGTGTTTAAACCTTCTAAAAAGACCCTTTGTATGGCTCTTCTGTGTTTTTCAGTGCACCTGATATAACACCAAGGAAATCAGAGTACATAACCTGCAGTCGCCTATTCCTAGGGCTCTCTAATCACCCCAGCCTCAGACCTTATATATTTCCTTTCCCCATTTCAGCCCTTTCTTTCCACTCAAGGTCCTCCAGAGTAATTCTCTGCTCACAACCCCTGTCATTCACTTTATTTCCCAGCAGGTTTGGTGTCAGGATATAAGAAAGCGCCATGCACAGTTAAATGGAAGAGCGCTTAGGGAAAAAAATATTTTGAGTAAAATGAAAGTAACTTACCCATTTTCCTCTGGGGAAACCTTCAGTAATGGTGTCTTCTCTGTAAAGCCAGTGTTTTTTGACCTTGAGCTGAATAATTTGGAAAAGTTGAAGTGATATCTTTGGAGATAAAAAAAAAAAAAACAAAAAAAAACCAAAAAAGTAAGTCTGCAATGCAATGATTCACTACAGTTCCACAGAACATTTTGCTACAAATGCATCTAACTAGTTAAATATTCTTTAAGAATGGTGTTCACCAAAATTGAAGTTTTCATTAAGTTTGAACTACTCATAGTAGTTACTTCCTTACAGCCATGGAAGACTCTACTACATAAAATAAGAGAAATCTGTCTAAAAACATCTAAAATCATCAATTAAATACCCTCTGAATGCCAAGAAAGAAAAGACACCTAACTCATACTCACATGCTTCTATTTTGGACACCTAAATTTACAGTGGAACCACTGCAATGGGATATCAGTGAATCAAAATTCTTAAGGTAAATAATTACATATAGTCATGTAAGTTCACAGCAATACACTTCATAAAGCAGAAAATCAAAGGATAATTTCTGTCCTGTAAATGTAATCTGAGACATAAATCACCAGAAATCTACTAATCTCTACCACAAGCTCAGCACTCTTTGCATTGGGGAAGAAAGCTTTATCTGAAGAACAAGTACTTCGTTCCTGCAGTGCAATTCCTTCCAAATAGTTTCTGTCAAGTCTTGATCCTGTTGCTGCAGATAATTAACAGAGAGTAAGCTACTTCTTGTCATATTGAACCTCAGCATTGCTAAGAAGGCTTTTGTTAAAATATAGATCCCAAGTCTTAAGAAACAGCTGAAAAAAATCAAGCACAATCACAGGGGTCTTGCTTTGGGGCAGGCTTCTGGGAGAAATTAAATAATTGAGCAATTTTAGAACACTCTCCAAGACCCAGCACTTTGAGAGACGTTTTCTATCAAAACCACCATTACTGAGACACATTCAGTTTTATTCCATTCAAAACTGAAGCCACTCACTACCAGAAAGTCCTGAAGAAATCTGCTAGCCATGCCGATCTCATTACTTCCTCAGACATTTAGTGGAAAACTAAAATGTCTTCTACTATTGCTGGACCATGAGGGGAAAGAAATTATAAAATCATACACAACAAAATAAATTTACAAAGGTCACTGGTAATTCAATCTTCCAAACATAACATCAGTCCAAAAAGAAGGATCTGTGTATTTAACTTTATAACACAATGGAAGACAGTGGAATTTCTTACAATTTCTAGAAGTATGTGTGAATTCAGACTTCGTAAAATTAAAACTACCATGCTTTGGCTTGATTGTTTAGTGGTGTTATCATTTAGAAGCCATGCTAGGTGTGGAGCAATTGCATATGGTTATTTCAGCATTCAGTGGCTACAACACTCCCCTGTAAGCACTGTATTTGCAGTCTCAACAGAAGAGAATGAGAGAGTAAGAGAGACATAATTATCCAGTACCTGGGTGGAACGTTAGGCAGATTACAATTCAGGTCTTACACTGCACTGACACTTCACCTGTGAAGAGATGGTAGCGTACTCTGAAACTATCAGAGTGCTCCCTTTTTTAAATAGGAGAATATCATTCACAGAAAAAGTGTAAGTGGAGAAACTCTGGTATTTTGAAGAAAGCGCTGTTTTAATCTCATCAGGACCTTAGATATAAAAGATTACCTATGACTTTTACAAAACAGAAACCATACGGACAGCAAAAACACCATTAGGACTTTAAATCTGTACTCACTAAACATTACTGATACTCTCCTGGCTAATCCTGGCATCCCACTACATTAGAAGTTTGTATCGAAAAGTAAAAATTGTAATAAAAATTCTCATGGTAGACCTTGAACATGTACATTCAGAAATTTAACTCATGGAAAGGCTGATAAGCTGTTTCTGCATTTAAACACAATGATATCAGTCATTCCAAAAAAAAAAAAAGGCTCCAAATAACATATACTATATGCTGTTCTGATCTAACCTCGCATTATATGCATCATTAACCTTTCTCCACTTATTTTTCTTTTTTCATCTTAGGACACGTGTAAAATCTGAAATTAGTAACCAGAAGCCTTTCTACAAGAATTTTCAATTTCTTCTAATTGTTAGCAGTTGATTCCAAGCTGTCTTGTCTTATACATGTATCCCTACACATGCCAACAATCTTGCACTCCAGTAGGACTTTATCACTACTGCAAGTGACCAGTATGCAAAGAGTGCTGAAGGGCAAAGCAACAACAGCAATGGGAACCAGAAAGAGAGGATAAAGGTTTGGTGGAAGAACCTGAGGTGAAGGATCCAGAAGGCTAGTTAAAGATATTTCACTTCCTTTTTGCATATTTGTTAACCCCACATGCTGGTATAGGTCTTGCCACTTGGAACTGTAGAGCTTCACAGATTGCCAAGAATGGCCAGTACAGTAAAACACAAAAACTTCTTCAGATAAAGAGAAAACAATTAGTACATGACAACATCAATTTGCAGAGAGTAAAAACACATGGACAAGAATAAGCAGCAGGCAACAGTCAGGCTTGACAAAACAAAAATAATTAGAGAAAAATCAGAAGAGCCTAAACTCCCCCGTGATGTGATTATTCTAATTAGAGAATGAGAGTAAGACAAACAATCAAGCTAATTAGGGCATAAAAGAATCTTGAAGGCTGAAAGCTCTAGAAAGAAAAAGTTGAAACCACATCCTGAAAAAATAGCATAGGTTATAAAAATGAAAATCATTCCTGAATTGGGAGCCTGATGTAAGCTCGTCTGTGCCTCTCATACTTCTGCAGAGACACTGTTGGTGCAATTTGCTCATCCACTTTGTCAAAAGATAACAGAGACCATCTGTGAGCAAAATCTAGGAAGGCCCAAACACCAAACGCACCCTCCTATTCAAGAAGGAAGTCTGTCATGTTCAAAAACCCTCTTAGCATCATTCTTGGTGTTCCTCAGCCCTGCAAGCAGCTGGCAATTGTGATACTGTGTAAATAAGGGGAAGAAGTGCGACCCATTTCAAAACCAAGGGTCAATATACACTTCAAATGTTTCTTCACAATCAAAAGAGCTAGAAATTTCAGTTATACCTACGTGCTAGAACAGAGTATTTCTACTGAGCAATTCAGCAGTTCACCAAGGAGCTGATCACCTAGCCAACTCATTAGCGCATTGTGGATAGTCTCCTTCTTAAGATAAGACTGTTCTGAATTTATACTCTGTGCAAGTAAGGAGCTGGTAAGCTGAACACCAGTTGTGTCCACTTTTCTTCTCTCTTGGTTCAGACTCAAAAGTAATTAGCATTCTATACATCAAATATGAAAAGAAACATGAAATAATTGCATTTACAAATATATAAATTTATGTGTAGATAGACCTTCAGATAAAAAATTAACATTCCCATTTTGTTTTCATTCAAAAGTGGTGAGAGAAAACTAAAACCAAAAGCTATGGGTAAAAAAAAAAGTATTTGACAAGGACTTCTTCAACGAGTTGCAAAGCATGGCTCGTGGAAAGATCCATGAAGAACTGAGACCAGAAAAAGAAGCAAATGCCTTGCTTCCTGTACAACCACATATATGAGCACATTCATTCTCACATTTTCTATAGCTGGGCATTTTTTTTCTAATTAAGAGAAATCTTTCAAACAGAAGATTGTGTTCTTAACCACCTGGCTACTGCTGTGACAGTCTTATATATCAATTTTGGCTTTCTCTGCAGGAGCATAGGTTTGCTCCGAGGAAGCCTGCCTTCTGAGCTGGTTACTTGCAGTCGAGGTCATACTTTCCCATCACTAATGTTTCAAGCAATTACAGTTTCCCACTGTCTCCACAGTAACCCAGACAAGGAACCATCATTGCAGGAGGGCTGTCCACATCCCAGATGATACTGCAGGTTCTTCCAAGTCATGGAGGTGTCCACAGACGAAGCTCCAGTTGCCTGACAGCAGCTGGAGAAGGATCTCACTCACAGCATTAAAAAACACAAGGGTCCAAAAGCAAGTCCTGGGCATCCATGAGGAAGATTCCACAACCTGTCGCTTTGCCACTGCTCCCATTACTTGCAGGTGACAACTTTCAAAGACTTCAGGGCACCTTGGATGAAGTTCAAAGAGAGAACTCGATTCCTGCCATTAAACACCAGACCTGCCCCGACCATCTTTTAAGGTGTTTCCTAATGTGTTATGTCAATTTAAACAGAAGGAAAAGAAGACTTTGTGGTAGAAAATGTAAGCAACCTTTCAATTCCAAATACACTACAGCAGAGGACACCCAAAGAAGTAAACATCCTACAAGAACCTGAGAAAGGAAAAGGCAATACTCTTCCTAGCTAGCTGGTAAATATTTAAAATGATCACTAGGTTTGGCTGGAATCTACCATTTATCGTTGTATTAAAAAGATTAATCTTGCCACATGATGCATTAAGTTTTCATTCCCTGTAATAAAAACCATGCATTTTAAACATCAGCTAATACAATGCTTCATCTGCCATACATTACGTCGTGCATGCAACTACCAGTAAAAGAGTTATTTCTATGACAACACAAAGCAATAATTCTCACTTTTACTGAAAGGATCTGGTCAGAATTGAAGAAGAGGTGAATATGGAAACATAGGTATTATGCAAAAACATCAGCAGTTCTGAACATAATTAATTGGAAAATTCACTGTTTAAAAAATTAAAAGTAGAATCCCTTCAGGAAAAAAAAAAGGGTAGTGTGTGTCCCTGAATCAGTAATCACTAAAACCATTTTAAATGTGAGGTTATCTCTTAAACAAAAGTCCATGAATACTACTGAGCCAAGAGATTATAACAAATACTATGTGAATTTAAGCAAATTTTCCTAGAGGAGAAAAAGGACAGAGTAAGAATATGAGAGATAATTAATCATACAGGAGACTAGTAACAACAGTAAGACTTCAATTTATCATTTCTATATTCTTACAGGCTAAAGTCTAATTTCAGAAGCATCATCTTCTGAATAGAAAACTTTTATACAAATCATATGTACTGAACTAATTACTCTTATCATGACTATAAAAAAGCACAGTGAAGAAATAAATTGAAAAACAGAGAGGGTTTTATAAATAAATAAAAAATTAAAAAAAAAAAAACAAACCACAAACAAAACCCCATATCGGTTTTTAGTTTTGACCATACTTGAAATACTTTCTTCCACAAGATATAGTATTTGTCAGTTTCTGATAAAGTCCACTTTCAGACAATGGCTACATGGTACAAACTGTGATGACCAACATGATAGCATTACGCTTTTAATCTTTTACTGTGTCCTTAGTGGCTGTATACATACATCTGTCAACATTATGATATACGTGTGCCCACTCAACCTTATGATATATAACTGCCCACACAGAGACAAAACCCTCCATCACGTCTTCTCCTCAGTGGGAGCATGTCATGGGGAAATTGTTATAACTACCCATCTCAGATGAAGTATGGTCAGCTGCTGCACTAAGAGTCAAGGGAAGGATCAAAAGACTCCAGAGCTCACATCTCTAAACAGGCTCCAGACGTCTTCTGATGACGCTTTATGTATCTTCAACTAAATCAGCAAATAACCTCTAGACCCCTTAAAAGCATGCAACATTAAGATGTCACAGAAATTTAACAATGAAAGCATTACTTAATACAGATTCATTTTCTCTTTGACTTTCCTAATTTTCTGTTCAACAGGACTGTACAGGATTCCCCAGAGGACTGGGGTGTTGACACTACCTGGCAGCAAGACATTGTAAGAGGCACAGCCAACTGGCAGGTCTTGGATTGAGAACCGTCTCCCATGCCAAGACTCCAGGTAAATATAAAACATGCTTAAGAAAGATGTAGTGAAATGTGTGCCAAGCTTTTCCAAGACAAAAATGATTCCCTATACAAGACGCACATAAGGGGCCTGCCTCATTCACTTCACATCAAGGAGTGAACATATCCTGCAAGAGCATGTGGTAGTGGCCTCTCCTTCTTCATTTGTGCAATATTCTAGTATTTTAAGGGCAATTTTAAATTTAGAAATAGCTTGGAAAATACGTTCTTCCCGTGTTTCTTTTTTTAAAAATCAGATCAGGTTTTGTAGGCTTATTGTACTTCCCTGAAAAATTACACTTTCAGATACGTCCCAGGGTTTGGTATCTCCTTTTCCTGAAGCATCTTTGCCTGTCTCTGTCAAGGGAAGTCTCTATTAAGACACTGAGATGTGGTTAACAGACTAGGTCCTCATTGCAGTGGGTGAAGCTAGAAGAAAGCGCTTAATCCTTGCACTGCCCTGAAGCTCCTCCAGCTCTGCCTAAGAAGACTGAGCTGTTCTTCACACAATTTCCATTGCTGCGTCAGGGCACCATGAAGTCTGGCTGCCCTGTGGGAGGGAGCCAGGAGCAGAGGGTGGCCGTGAGTCTGGTAAGACCATGACTTCACGAACCAATGCCTTATCCCACAGCATCCAGCGAGGGCGCAGGGACGGGTCAGAGACAAGGAATCAGTCCAGCCCAGCCCTTCATGACTATCCAGAAGGGCCGTCGCAATGGGGCAGGCCATCTGAAGGACTGAGAAGTTGGCTGAAAAGGCATCGCTGCTGTTTCCTGCTCTCCATTTTCTGCTTCAGCAAAGAAATTTGGAAAGCTACACGAGAGAGCATGCAAAAACTGCAAACAATCTGGAGAAAATACATTTTGGGAGAGGGTGCTGCCAAAATGGTTTTGCTGTTGGCAACTGCCAGCAAGCTGCAAATTTGAAATAGGCAGCAGGAGCTGGTATTGGTAGTGGTCCAAATTCCAAAACTCTAGTTTCTCTATGGATTACACAGATAACCTGTTAAAAGTTATTATTCTCAAATGCTGCAGGGCGTACTGAAAAATGAGTATGTTGTAGGAAAGCAATTTATTAGCAACACTTTAAGCATGGCTGCACTTGTAATAGTCAGCATATTCTGCAAGCTTGAATTTTAAATGCCAGCATTTCTCTTTGGCATTCACGATGGCCTTTTAGCTTAACCAGCTCAGATGCTAACAGAATTTATGACAAATAAAGGGAGGTTCGCACTCTTTTTTGTAGTCTGTAAGGATATTCTAAGAATCTCAGAAGTTAAGGAAGAGGTCAGAACAACTTAAGGTTTTAACTTTATATCTGACTAGACTCTCTTAAAGATTCCCGCTCGGTCCCCATGTGTTGCCTGGTCTAGTCGAGAGGTGGCGTCCCTGCCCATGACAGGGAAGTTGGACTAGATGATCTCTAAGGTCCCTTCCAGCCCTGGCCATTCTATGATTCTATGCAATATGGAGTACATGGATGATGGAAACATGAACAGAAGGATAGGTCTGAGAAACAACTGGATGATGTGTTAGGAAGGGACTGTTCACAAGGGTGTGTAGCAACAGGACAAGGGGCAATGGTTTTACAATAGAGCAGGGTAGATTTAGATCAGGTGTTAGAAAATAGTTCTTTACAATGAGGGTGGTGAAACACTGGAACAAGTTGCCTAGAGAGGTGGTGGTGGCTCCATTCCTGGAGAAATGATGGGGCTCTGAGTTAAAGCTATCCCTGTTCACTGTAAAGGGATTGGACTAGATGACCTTTAAAGGTCCCTTCCAGCCCAACACATTCTAAATTCTATGTGACCATCTCCAGGTTATTCTTCAGGCATTGCAGTGATCTGATGTTGTAGTCTCAAAGGTTTCAGGGAATATATATTCAAGTATGAAGATTCCATTTCAGACTAGTTGAATTTAAAAAGTTTTAAGAAAAAGAAGCACTTTTAAAAGACCACTGATCACTTCCCACATGAACACTATCTACATAATGGTAAAACAGGATTATTTTGATACAATTTTCCCTAATTCAACCAATTTACTGGCAAACTGTCACATGTAATTGTGACATTCCTTGTGACATTATTTGTAATATATTGTTATGCCAGACACCCCAGTTTGGGAGATTGAAAAGAGTAATTAATGAGCTATACTTAAAGAGGAAATCATGAGGGATCTATTTTTCTTCTTTCTTAAGCATTTATTTAAAAATTGTTGTTCCATATGTTCCATCCCAAGAATTTGGAGACAACTTTATTTATGCCTGCAACTTTTAGACATAAAAAAGTAACCTTCATAGAATCATAGAACAGTTTTGGCTGGAAGAGACCTTCAAGATCGTTGAGTCCAACCTTTTCCTAACCCTATAAGCACACAAACCATGTCCTTCAATGCTACATCTACCCTTCCTTTGAACACCTCCAGGGATGGTGACTCAACCACCTCCTTGGACAAAAAAAAAAAAAAAAACTTTCTCACTAAAAACAAAGTAAATCCATTGCTTAGATTTAAAAAAAAAAAAGGCACAGATGTACAGAAAAACTCATTAACAACATGAAAAAAATGTGACTAACTTCTGTGCCTTGAGATATGTTAGAGAAATGAGGTGAAGGCAAGCATGCCTTAAAAAATTCAAGTTGTCATCAAATTAACAATTTTTTTTTAAAATGGTGGTTGGATCCCAGCTATTGTAATCTTGATGGAATTTGTGTTTTATCCTTTGGTCACAATAAAATGAAACAAGGCACGTTCAACAACCCTCATATCTTGTAAGTAGTCATGTTCTCATAAGATACTGTAATTTAACTAGGACAACGTATGTTGTCTTCATGTAATGATTTCAGTGGACTGGACCCAGTAAAATGCTAAAATTTGCTCCAAAGCTGAAGCATGAGAAACAGTGCTCTTAGAGAAGAAAGAGCAGAAAAATTTTAAGATAAATAATTTGTAGGGGGAGATATAACTATCATATGTTTAAATAACATTGTTAAGTTGATAATATAATGGGTATTTTGTCACTGTAATGGGAATACTTCTAATTTTTTTTATTTTTCATTATTTTAGCTATAATGGGGATACTAAGAATTAATTTTCATTTTCTGGCTGAGCATTAGACACTGAGGTTATTTATATAAATTTTGCCCTCTAAAAGTCTTGTCTTTTAGACAAGACAGCTAGTCACCAGCAAGTGAGAGACTTCTTCACATCTTTTCCATCCTTCACATCACTCATGTTGACTATACAAGGAACCTGGCAAACTAACTTTGAGATAATACGAAGGCTTCTTCACTAAATAATGTACAAGCCTCACAAAAACAATGTCCATATTACAGTGTACCAAAAAAACCACTTTCACATACTTTTAATATGTTCTTAGATGAAAACTCTTTTTTGTACAGGAGACTTTTCACAAAAAAAAATTATTCAGTGCTGATTAGGGATACAGAGAACTATAGACAAGTCCTTCCAAACATGATTTTCTCATAACTTCCTAACAAGTAACTTCCATGCAGAGTAAACCCACATCACTGGTCATCACATTCTACCTCGAGTTATATCAGAGATAAAAATTTTTAAAGCACTGAAAATCCTGGAGGAATAAATTAAAGAAACTAAACAAAATAAAAAGGCAGAAGACACTAACGCAATATTTGCTCTTACATTTAGAAACTCTTCAGGGAAATCATCCAAAAAAAAAATGCAGTTCTGTCACCACATGTGGTGTTATTCCCTGCAATAGCCCTTCACCAAGATCCACTGTAATATGTTACCATATGCAGTCTGCAAGCCTCAGGAAACTCATTCCATAGTGTTGGATTCTGTTCTGCTACCACACATCTCTTCCTGCCTTGAAAGGCCTCAGATAACTATAAGTACAAGAAGGAGCTATCTAATTTACATTAACAAGCAGCTTTCAAACACAACATATGAGTCCATAAACACATTCAGCTGAGATTCTCAAAGAAAAGGGGGAAAAAAACAGGAAAAAAAACCCAGAAAAACAAGCATTATAAATAACATGTTCCAAGGAAAATAAGAAAATTTCCTTGTCTCAGGCAGAGTAACATGGAAATTATATCAAGCAAGTCTTCCCTTAAGTGTGGAATCAAAGAATAATGATCCCATTTCAACTTCCCTGCCTCTTGATTTAAGCTTTAATCCTTCTGCAGGTAAGAACATACTCCTGTGCACTGAAAAAAAAAATACAATAATTTCTCTTAGGGTTCAGAAGGAAGTTCCTTTTTCTACATGACAGATGGTTTTGTTCCAGCAACACGATTTAACTACACATCATACTTCCTGATCGCAATGATGCACATCTTCCCTCCCAGTCACACATATGCCAGACTCTCAGCCACTGAGTTCCCCTTGAGCCTATACAGAGTAACACTTTGGGTACTCCATAGTGCCACAGAGGTAATTTCCTTCCATCATGTTCTTGAAATAACATATTCTTGATGAAAAATTACATTATATTTGTTATATATATTCTAAAAATTAGCAGCGTCCCAAAGATAAATAAATCCTGGACACTGTTCACCAATAAAAAAGATTCTGCTCAGTAGCAGCAGGGACAATAACACTTCACATACACACGAAAATTTCTGGCCATCCAGACACGAGGTTACATATATAAAATCTCATTCTGTGCTCCCAAAGAAAAAGAAAAGGTGTCAGTGCTGCTGACTTTAAAAAAATATTCTTTAGCAAGAGAATATCTGCAGAAAAGAGGAAACCCCATGCTGACATGGCTGCCCATTGTCATCAGCTTCTTCCTGTCTTCTTCCCTTTATTAAGGTAGAATGATTCAAGCTGTTACATAAAGACACAAATGAGGAAAGAAAAAAAAAAAAGGAAGGGGGAAAAAAAAAGAAAAGAAAACCACGAAAACAGGGGTTCCTTACAAATGAACCCTATTTAAGAAGTAAGGCTGATATGTCTGTCTCTAAGAGCAGAAGAATTGAGACTCGTCCCACCCTGGCAAGTACGTTCTGGAGTGCAGCTAATTCAGACAGTGGTTAAAGACAGAAGAAAGTTTACAAGGATTTTGTTTCTTCCAACAGATGCAACGCCTGAATAATCTATCAATTCTTAATCAAAAACATTTGCTAGCATTTTTAAAAGTGTGAATTAAATCAGGCTTTTCATTTAAAAAAAAAAAGAAAAAATAAGCAGAGCTTGTCCTTTGCTATGTGTTGAACTAGACAGTTAAGTAGATATCAGATTATAAACTTAAATGGATCAAACAGGTTTAGTTGTTTTGAATCAACAGCACCTCCAAGTAAGAGAAGCCTGAAACGCAGAACAGATGCCTGAACATAGGATATAGTACTAACAAAACACAGATTCTCATGTATATCTTTTGAATAAAACAACTCCAGAAACTGTTGCCAAGATAAACAACCACTGTGCTAACAAATGTCTTTTTAACACAGTCTGCACAGGCTGCCTGCAAAAAAAAAGAAATTATCTGTGGTGTGACAGAGCAGGAAACTGAACGATACCGTAGCCATATGGAAATGCAAAGGAAAAAGGCAAATTGATACTCTAAGCAATGGAGAGATATACTAGGTAACAAAAAAAGAGAAAAAAAGAGAAACATCAAAATGCCCATACTATTCTTTAGAAGTTAATGTAGGGGTAGCTCCTCTGCACCTCAAGAATCAACATGGAATCATGGTTATTCCTCTGCATAAAAATAACAACTTTAAAAAACAAATAATGGAATCAAATATGGAATGTGTGTTGTGGCACTTAGAAGTCGGTTACAATTGCAAAGAAATGTTGTAAAAACAAAACCGAAATATTTTTGAGCAGCGGAAGTCCATAGCACTTTGTCACAGAGAAAAAAAATTATTTTGTGCTATTTTAAGGTTATGCAACAGAAAAGTTAATCATAATAGTGGAAGAACTAAAGCTACAGGAATTATCTCCTCCATAAGCATTAGGAAAAAGCATGGGCTGGAGAGAAAAAATACCATGACACATGCAGAGCTAAAAGAACAGATTTTAATGTGAGACAAAAGCATATAGACATATTAATTTTGAAAAAGGTGATTGATTAAGAAAGTAAGAATGGACTCCATTAGTATTTGTTCTTCATTGTAAGAACTATGATTAAAGTCTCAACTTCGCAGTGTTATTCCAGTTTATATATTAATATATTCTGGTCAAATGCTGTGACATCAAAAGGACAAGGTATGCTCCTGCTCAGAACTTCCTTGTTAATGAAAACTCAATGTGATGTAGACCATGGTACCAAGAACACCTTGACCCTGAAGAAATACATATGCAGCAGAGGTAGGATCCTCATCATTCCTTCTGCATACAAGTAAATAAAATTTGTTACATATAAGGAATCTAGTGTCAATCCTTAATTTTGATGATCTCAAAGCATTACATGTATGACCTAAAACTCCTCAGATTCATATGGTGTTTAACAAGTATGAAGAGCCAGCTTTCTCTTTTCTCCATCCTGCCTGCTCGATTCTAAGAAGTTCATTGGATTGACATATCAAGAACATTAGATGATCACTCCTACTCTATACTGTACATAAATTGGTATATTTGTTAACTGCTTTTGGAGTTCTTGGAAAGCATGACAGGTCTAATGACATCAGCAGAGATCCTTCAATTTTTGTTGACAGACCTATAGGTTCAAAACTGTGATTAGAACGATACTCATGCATACATATCCTCATGACAAAATATCGTTCTTTTCTGCCAAGGATAGTCTATATTTTGCCAAAACAGGCTAGCTGAAATATTTCTGGCCCTATAATCCCCTTCAGTACTGTCTTATAACTATGAAAAGGTTTGTAATGGGTGCTTGTTGACATTTTATTTGTGTTTAAAAACAACAGTTTTCCACATGTTGATGTTCAAAATTTTCACTCTGAAACATCAATGTTCAGTTCTGGCTCACCTTATTTTTGGGCACAGGCTACAATATGCAAAGCAGACATGAACCAAAACCAAGGACTAAAATGCAAGAATTCCATCGTGCCTTATGAGTAGAGTATTTGCTCTTGGCTTGTGCTGGACAGCACTGGGAGACACAATGTACAGCACAGAGAGCACCTTAGCAAAGAAGCCATGTGCTGCCAATAGATGCAACAAAATCATACATGTACCTAATATTATGACATAGCCCTGCTGGATCATCTTACACAATTAAAGACATATCAGAGAAAACAGAAATACATTCCTTGTTACCCCCCATTCTGGTTTTACTCTTCCTTTTATCAGACAGATTCACTAAATTCAGGTTCATGCTTTTCACTGTAAGAGGTTTACATCATGAACCAGCTGTCAATAAACTCCTAAAGAGGATTGTAGCTCACATGTCATTGATGTGGCTGACGAGGTAGAGCTGCTCTTATCACTCCTAGAAAGATTAGAGACAAAAGAATATCTGAAGCTGCTTTTATTTTATTTTCTCAGCAGCAGAGAAGTTACGACCACAAGAGTGGGTGAAAAAATCACTGTGAGATATTTACCTACCCTATTCAAGGAAGTGTTGTATTAATACAGGACTAGACTTTTTACAATAAGTTCCTCAATAGCATAGTGCTTCATCCTCAGCAAGTGCAATGTCCTGCCAGACATACCAGTTCAATGTACCTGCCAGCACGGCTGTCGGAGAGAAATGCTTTCGTACTCCACAGTCACCAGTGTCACTTCAAGCAAGGGAGTCCTTACAGAAACTCTGCTCAAGGATACGAGGGAGTGAATGGCAGATGGACTGTGTTTACTGTCCTTACTGACTAGCACAGAAAAGAGAGTAGCTCAGAAAGTGTGAGCTAAACCTTCAGCCTTTCACAGCTGTCTCTGAAGGATGCTAATTCACAGACAGCACTGATTCAGAATCTTCCACTGCACTTCTGAAAACCGTAAGTTGATGTAACTGCCAATCTGTTTTCTATTTCTCCTTGCCCAAAAGAAATCATATAAAAATGTGCAAAGGAAAAAAAAACCACAAAACACGAGTGCATTACTTCTGAAGCTACCCAGTTCTGACAGGCTTGGCTCCAGCTCACTGTGCTGTCCTTGACTTAGCTTTGACCTGCTGTGGCCAGAGCTCTGACTGCTGCTCTCTGACTTCTGCTGCTCCATTAGCATAATTATTACGGGTTGCCCCTGCAGGCCCATTAGTAGCTATCAAACAGAGAATTGCTTGCTTGGTCACTGTCTGTAAGCATTTTGGTGACTCATTTATCAGCTTTTGCTGTATTTCAGAGAGAAAATCACTTGAGCTCCTTATGAATAGCAGGTTTTTATAAAAGCCATATGATTTGCCAGACTACAGACTGTGACCCTAATTTTTACTTTTTTTAATTCACTGGCTAATTTCTTCCATTTGCATTAATCTATTTTTCCATCAAATACATTCAATTTAACACAAACTTCAGTGCCTGAATGTATGACCACCACGCTCCTGGAAATTTTTGCTGTGGCTGAGTGAGGAATGATTTCCAGTGCTTCTAATACAGTAGGACAAACAATTCTGATGCTTATTAATTCTCCAAGAGAGACATTTGAAGAGACTGAAAGACATCTCTATCAGTAACAGAACTAAGTTCTAAAACATCTACTCTTAACAGTAAGCTGGGGGGGTTGGGAAGAGGAGGGAAAGGTATCTTTCTGTACCCCTTGCAGGGAAGGATCGTTTTATTTTTTTGAGGCATCATGCCCTGCCATGCTTTTATCTTGTTAATGTGTCTTGGTTTTGTTTGGAAGATCAAGCTGTAAGCAGTCAGTAGTGCAAGGCTTTCAGAGTAAGCAAGGAATGCCATTAACTCAGCTGCCTCACTTCAAGGTTTGTGACTGACAGTTTTGTACTCTTTTGATAACTGCAGTTTTGAATACAGTTAGGATATTTTATGATAATTCAGGAATGATTGCATCAAAGTCTGGCTTAAACAATGGCATTAAGTTGCTTTTATCACTCCGTGGCTCATTACACCCTGCTCTCACTCCATATTTCACATTTATTTCAGCTTCACACAGTGTCACCTCTGTAGCTGCATGGAAGGGTTTCCATTCATCCTTCTCACTATCCCTCCCGTCTCTGCATTTTATTGATCTCCCTCCTTCCAGATGCTTCTCCTTCTATCAGTGTCTCTGAGTCCTCACTCCTTCCTCCATGCTTGGCAGCAGCTCACTAGCAACCTGGGCAGAGGCTGAAGCAATGCTTATGGGCAAATATTTAGCATGAACTAAGTTGCCTGAGCTCTCACCTGACTACCCTGACTAGCAGGAAAGACAGTAACCTCTTCTCTTCCTTCAAGCCTTTATGTTTTCACAGAAGAAGCAAGAGGAAGAGATTAACAGAATGCTGATCATCAAGAAACTGACTTAGAAAATATAATACCTGAGTTACAGTTGCAGTTTCAATTAATGGATCATTATTTATTTAGACTGATAAATTGAAAGAGAAAAAGAATAAATGAGTGCCTTGGAATCTGGTACACTTACTCAAGAGCTAGGAAGTGTATGTTTACCATCCCTCAGAGTAGAGTAGACACTGTGCCTCCCACAGGACATTTACAGTAAGGGACTCCCATTGGCATCACTTCTTTTTTGATTGGACTGTAAAACCAAGCCGCCCTTTTCCTGGGCCCTGTCGTCCTATGTTCTGCAATGTTCTTGGGTTCCCGCCCTACCTCAGGCTCACTGAGGTTCAATCTGTAAAGCTAAATGGTCCAAACTGTACTGTTAAACCACAGATTCCTCTCCATGACTCATTTTCTCAGTTATTTTTGATTGCACTTCCAGGTTTTGTCTTGTTTTATCCCTCAACCGCAGGGCCTCAGCACATGGAAAATTTGCCATGTTATCATGAAGACTATTTACTGTCCAAAAACAGTACCACAGTGGCTGCCTATCTGCATGTCACAGAATCATAGAATAGTTTATGTTGGAAAAAGACCTTTAAGATCATAGAGTCCAATCATGACCAAGTCAAATCATGTGCACCTGATGCAGCAATACACGTAAGGACCATGGACCTCCAATGCTTTATTTTCCTTCTCCCCCATCACTCAATCATTCTTCCCCACATTTGCATATCTACATGGCAGAAAATCGAGGACAGAACTGAATTCTTATTAATTAGCATAATTTGACCACCTGCTAGTGCAAACTGCTGATTGCCACAAACTGTTTCATATGCCAGAGCGGCCACCTGCACATAGGCACATCAGCCAGGAACAAAGCACGTACAAGTGTTCCAAAGGAAAAGCTCAACAGGATACCGAGTGACTGAGATTTTTTGCTTCATCTTACATGGATTTACTCCTCATGTCAGCTATTTAAGCTCCATGCACGCCCTCCTGCTCAACTGTGACTACCCCTGTGCAATATATTTCTTTTCAAAGTCTGGCTGCCTGGTTGGCTTAACCCTTCAACCTTGTAATGTAAAAAAATCACTGCTAACATTAAAAGCCTTCTCCCATTTAAACAGAGGTTTACATGAGGAAACAGCTGTCCATCCCCAAAGAGGATTGAAGCTTGTATGTTACTGGCATCTTTCCACGATTGGCTTAAGAGGGCTAACGAAGATGAACCCCACACAACCATATTATTAACCATTACGAAGAGAGCAGCTGCTTGCAAAATTCAACAGTTTTGTGCAATGTCACGGGGACTCAAATGAAATATTTGATCTTTGGAGGTTGGAATACTGCAAATGTTTTACAAGAGCTGAGTTCAGTTCAAGCCTGACAGTTGGAAAAGTGTGAAGAAGTTAATTAGTAACCCCTAATTCTTCCAACAGAGCACTTAGAATCAAAAGTTAATAGTAGTGGATTCTGTTCACCAAAATGTCCTGTCAGAATCAAAAAAGCATTTGAGTGGCTATATGGGAGTGATATGGTTTTAGTCTTTCAATGACAGAACAGAAACTGGGGTACATGACCAATATGAGATATGGTGAATAATACAAGAAATAAGCATGGAGACAATGAATAGTACACAGCAATAGAGAAATTAAATAACTGTTTCTGTATGTTTCATTAACAGCAAAAAATAAAGTTAAAATTAGTCTTTTGCTGAACACACCTCTTTTACTCTAGTGAAGCCAAAAAAATCTATGGTTTAAGTTATGCCATACAACCACATTTCTGTCTTCCTTCCATTACCATTCCAAGATGTTTTTTTTCCAGTAAATGGGGAAGAGAGTTAGAAGGGGGCAGCAGAACTTTCCAATAACTTACTAATTTGCCTATTGTGCACAAATTTGTCTTTCTGTTCTACTTCTTACCATTCAAGCTAAAGGTTTGCTAGAGCTGCTCATTGCTTCTTTTGAGTTTTTCAGGTTTTAAATGGTGTTTTGTGATATAGTAGGGGCAACAGCAAGGAGCTGTAACCTGGGCTAAGGGAGTCTCAGCAGTTCCATGCCCCTGCAATTTTCTCCTGACTACCTGTGTTGCAGCCTCCGTGTTAACAAGAAGTGCTTTAGAGACATGAACCAAATTAAATCAATGAACTAAATTAAATCAATTAGTGACACTATGACTTTAAAATCTTTTTAATAATATTTGTTCACTGCATTGTCATGGAATTTAAAGATCCTCACGTAGAATTAAAACTCAGAAACATTTACTACAGATAAGAAATGGAAATAGAAAGCTAGAAGCATCACCATTCAGGCAGCAAGCAAGATCACCAGAAGCTACATGAGAATGATGAATGTGGCAGTTTGCTGTGAAGTTATCTGTCTGTCTTGGACTCATCTCTAGTGTTTGTATGATTGTCATGAAAAATCAGAACGGTTCCTACACAAACATGCAATTATGATGTGAAAATGACCACTTTCCCTGTTTTGACTGTTGGACAGAAGATCACATTTTATTCTAATAGCCAAAGATTAGTCTTAGGACACACAAAAATGTGGTTTGTATGTTTTTGAGGTTTTTTTTCCCTCAGTCTTTTTTCCCCAGTCTGAAGAAGCTTTTAAACTGTCACATAAATTTTACTTATTTAGACAGCAACCATGTCTTCTTGACATCAAATTTTAAGTCTCATAAATATCCTTTAAAAGGAGTAACACATCAACATAATTAAAAATCAAAATTGAGATTTATAATCCCTCACTGCTGAAGGCATAACTTCACTTTCATATTGACTTTTCACTGTACAATAGCTTATCCTCTCCCAGCTTCTCCAACTAACAGGAAATGCAACTGCAATCTTTCCATGGTACTGCTGCAAACTGAGGATTCAAAGGACATTTTTAACTCCCTTCTCATTGCAAACCAATCTCCCCACCAATCCTGGGACCACAGATTTAAGGCAGAGTTGAATTTGGTTGAATGTTTTTACTTTTTCTTACATAAGTGAGCATTACATAAGTGAAACTGAGAGACAGGAGAAATGCTGAGATAAATAGTTTTGCTTGATGAAACAAATTCAAGCAGATTCCAAAAAAGAGATTATATTTTGTTATCCCACAGATGAATCTTCTTAATGAGGCACAAAGATTAAAGAAAAAAACTTCCAAGGACTATCATATTATAGACTAGAAAATTCCAGGGCCACATTCATCCAAATATAACTTCAGTGGATTAATGCTAGAGCCTGGTTTCATCACCTTGCTTTTACAGTCTAATTTCTGAATGCACAACTGCCAACCTTTTTTTTTTCTTGCACTAAGAAAATAATATCATTTAGCCACCTAAAGGAGGTACAACCAGCAATTACACCAAAGAAAGGGACCAAAAAGTAATACGAAATAAACGTCACGGAGTCTAATTACTCCATCACTCCTCTCTTCCACCACTTTTATACTGCGACAAATACCCTTCTTTTTCCAGTAATATACCTTTAAATAGCAACACAAGTAAATAGTTCCATGGGATTCCTATTCGTCTCATTTCCATAGATGGCCTTCAAGGCTCACTAACTTCCAAGTCAAAAACAACTAACTTCACCCCTTCTCTGTGAATCACAAAGGAGGATTTCAGATTTGGTTGATATAAAGACATGCCATTAAGCTTTTGCCATGGAAGTAGCACTGATGAGGAGACCAAGGCAACCAAAAGTCCTTTTTTGTGGCCACCTCCCATACATTCAGAGACATGATGGAAGGAAGAAGCCTGTGCTTTTGGAGATGTCAAGGCTGAGCTGAAGAGCACAGCTTACAAAGAGCATTGCTAAAGGGCAGCACGAAGTCTTCCTTCCAGGTAAGAGGCTTAGAAAGGTGGCTTGGGCCAAGTGCCAAAAGCCATTTTCAGGTAACTCTAATGTAAAAGCAGCCTGTTCACTGTTTAAAGGCTGAAGAGAATGAGATCAGTGCAAATCAAAATCCTCACTTCACTGCTGTTCCACAGTACTTTAAAAACCTGTATTTTTGATAGATCAAAGTATGCCACAGTTCAGTGTGAACATATATCTAGGCCAAGTGCATTCGCACTGAACATCACTGAAGCTCATTCATAGCCCACTTCAGAGAGGCACTGCCTGCATTTCCCACAGCGAGCAGGAGTGAAGGAAGCATGTCATTCACAAGAAGGCAAACAGGTTGATTTCAGGAGGAAGGATGTTCTGGAAAGACAAAGTCATTGGAGTGACTGCTGTAGATGGTCCAGACCTCCTCACACATAATCTAAGCCAAAGCCCAGGGAACCTAAGGTAATGCAATAAAAGCTGGAGTCAGAAGGTGCTGTTCTGCAATACACAAAGCGAAGGAGAAGGCATTTTGACAGTCAGGCAGCCCCAGACAATACACACACTGACCATAAGACACCTGCAGGATTGTGCTGCATTCATAGAATCAGAGAATCATTCAGGCTGGAAAAGACCCTTAGGATCATTGAGTCCAACCATTAACCCTACTCTATAAAGTTCACCCCTGAGCCACACCCTCAAACACCACATCTAAACGACCTTTAAACACATCCAGCGATGGCGACTCAACAACGTCCCTGGGCAGCCTATTCCAATGTCTGACTACTCTTTCTGTGAAAATTTTTCTCCTGATGTCCAGAAATGGAACATTGAAATGAGAATGTTCAGTCCAGAATTGGGTGGACATCTATATTGTTGGGAAAAGGGCCCTGTTTAACTCAAGAACACTTTCTTAGAGGTAATTTTAGTGATTGAGATAAACCCCCTCTTCTGCTAAATAGATTATTTGGAAAGTCTTGTCTCAGTGTACATTTGAACAATTTAGAGAACCTGGGAATCTTATCTCTGAAAGATAATTCAGCAATTTAAGTTAAGTAGATCCATTAAAACAAACCATATAGCCATGCCAATTTAGTGAACCTCTTTATTAAACAAACAAAAAAAAAAAAGCATTTGGTGTCCTTTTAATCATTAGTAGTTTTCTTTGCAAGCAAAAGAACAATTTACATTAAAAGCTAATTCAGATTATAATGAAACTAATCAAACAACTCGTGAGTATGCAAAGGTTTATTCATATTTATATTTGCATTCTGTTGAGTAGTCCCAATAATTTAAGGGTCATTACTCATACTGGAGGGGTTACAACAATCACATCAGTATTTTAACTGCACCTAACGTATTTTGGCTAAAATACATGCCAAGAGGAGCCAGATAAGATTCATCTCCACCCAAAAAAAAAATCAGTATTGGAGGAGCAAGAGAGGTAAATATCAATAATTTCAGAAGATCTTTTCCTAAGCCCTAATATACTGGTGTAGAAGATGACATATACATTTGTCGCTAAGGGTGCACAAGGATGACTCTTTAAAAGTCCATCTGTTCCTAAATCACTCATGTTGACTAAAGTTTACTCAACGGGAAAAATGTATTATCAAAAGACCTTGCAGGAATGTGTGCTCCCCTGTGATTTAGTATTTTCCATCTCTAGCACCTGTGACTATGATTTCCAGACTGTGGTTCATAGGTTCACGGGAAGTTGCCTATCATCGGTACCCAAATTTATATCACCCACTGGAAAACAGCAGGAAGAAGTTTAGACAGAAGGGTAGGAGCTAGTTCATAGGAACTCAGTCACGTGGTTTTTTCCTATACCAGGGTAGTTAGCAGGACAGTAAACAGAACTGGTAAGCACACCTATAGCAAGACATATATGAGAGTTTGCAAAAGTAAAACTGTCTCTCCAGATGCACCCAGTCATTCCCTTCCCCTGCCTTCCTCCCATCCTCACATATGCAGTGTACTTACTGTGTTCTTTCAAAACAAGACAATATTAACTCACTCCCACCACATGGTGAACTGAAGAAGCTTTACAAGATTTGATTCTGTCAGTAAAACTCTAAGTCAACACGACAAATCCTCAAATACTCCAAAAATCATTTCTAAAGGTTTTATATGGCTTTGTGTGGTCAAACTGTCAATTTGTTTGGTCTTTTTATATTTGGAAAACCTAGATGTAATGATTTCTAGTTCTCACTCTGGTGGAAATACTTTCAGATCCATACAAAATCTTGACTTGGTTTGCTGTAGCCTTACAGGATACACTTATGCTATGGGTACGTAAGGGATGCAACAAAGCTCGTGCAGCTAGCCTGCATTTCCCTTGCCCAGATGAGGGAAATTACAAAAATGCCCTGAACTTTCTTTCCTCCCAGTATAAGTAGATTTCCTTCTGAGGTGTAAAGGCATGGGACAGACCTCAGCCCTGCTCAGCAGTGCAGGGATGTGACCATCCTGCCCAGAACTGCAGGGAGCAACCAGAACTGCAACTCCCACCTGACACAAACAGTAGTGGAGAACCACATGAAGAGGAGGGAGGAAAGGAGAGAGAGAGAGAGAAATAAAGAGAAAATAGCATTCTTTGGATGAGAAGCCTAGCTGGCTAAAGATAAGATGCAGAATTCTGATCTGTATTACACTTCTGGTCCTTTTTAATAGCATAATTACATAAACTGTACTTGCATACTGATTTCATTTTAATTAGTTTTAAAAAAAAATCTGATTCAAACATTAAACTTCTTTGAGATTTACCCTGTCTTTTCCTAATCTATAGCAGTTCAAGGACAGTCTCCAGCATCAGGTTCTGGAAATTGTGCTGGGACTCTACTTCACCACTGCAGTGTAAGCAACCTCAGAGCAGACACCCCCAAGCAGCATTTCAAGGCATGTGTTCTGCAGGAACTCAGATTAGGTACAGCATCACTCTCACTTTAGGCTCTGTCAAGACACCCCTATAGATTCTCAAAACTACACGACAAGGTTGACAGTCCACTCCAACCACTTTCGAAATACTGTGTGAACAGGCAAGGTTTAAAAAGCCAATCGCAATATTTTGGGGCCTACAATACATTACTGAACATTTACAAATAGAACCTCTTGATCGGTTGCAAGAGGAAAGACAAGCATCCCACCCCCAAACCTGTGCCTTTCCTCATGCAGGAGAGGATACACAAGGAGTACACATTCTTTGTACGTTTGACACATTGTGTGACATTTGTCACAGCTGCATCATTAGTGCCATTTTAGTGTTCGCAGTCTTAGCCGTAGTGATTTAGTTTACAGCCTTACAAAGCATTTTTCTGAAAGAGGTGAGGGGTGGGACATGAAAATTGCTTTATCTCTGTGGTTTTTGTGACACCAGGTAGGGATGAAAAGCCGTGTGTCTGGTCTTGAAAACACAGCAAGACTGGCCCACGGCTGCTTTTAAAGCCGTGATTAGTGCAGAAATCTGGTGATCCATGACCACTCCATAGCAATTAAGACTGCTCTGATGTCTCATTAAGTTTCCTGTTCTCTGTGTGGGTGGAAGAAACAATATTCACTTAATGAAAACACATATCTGTCCTGTAAGGAAATCAAAAATTAATCTGGGTTGGGGAAAAAGAAGTATTCTGTTTGTCCTTATTCTTACCTTCCCTGCATAGGGACTGGAGTGAAATCCCTCCCCAGAGCAATGCAGCCATCCTTCCTTATTGCTGGTTTTTCACACAGGATCTGTGGCTCTCCAAGACTTGCTACCATGCCATGATACTCTTGTAACAGCTGCAGCTCATTGCAACTTCTGGTCACTGATTTGGCTGCCACCTTTGCAGACAAACTGGTTTGATGTAAAGGTGTCTGACTCAGCTCCATCTCTTGTTGCCTAGAAATTGTACTGTCATCTTTGTTATCCAAGTACATCTGTCCCTGGGGGGTGTTCTCCTAAAGAAAGCGAAAACAAATATATTAGGACTAAATTGAATTGGCTTAATGTTTACTTCAGTACAAGCGTGTTAAAAATGCCAAGCAGAAGATTTTTTTGTGCATCTTTGGATATTTCTGTTGTTGATTTATTTCCACCAGGAATAATTCCAGTGTTTTAAGCGTCTTTGCAATTTCAAAATTAGCCATTATAAGAAGCACTGAAATATATAAAGAGATGGATCATCTACTTTTTCCAGGTCTGACATGATTTCCTCTCACAAATTTCCCAGGAACTCGCATGGTCTATCCTACAGAATAAGCCAAAATTCTCTCCACCTCAAAGGCACAGGAGAGGCTGGTGCGGAACATTTTCCCGGCTTACAACAGCGCTGCTTCACCACCATGACACAGATTTTCTCTGGTGGCTGTGGCAGCCCCACCAAAGCCACCACTCTCCTCCCAGCCCTCAGTCTCCCTCGGGAAGCCCTGTCATGCTGAAGCTCTGCCGCAGCTGATGGCCCCTCATTAAGCAGAGCAGGTACTCCAGTTTTATGAAGACAACATGCCGTTTCAGCAGTTGCCAGAGGCATTTATGAAATGTGAATCAAACCTTGATGAAAATTAGGTTCTATTATATGATTATTAATGGTGATTATAATAAAACTTAGAGCATAATAGTCAAAAAGCTTTTATGCTCTCATCATTAAAATTCAGCATGAAAAGTTATAAAAAAAACCCACCACTTCAGAAACCCACAAAGTGTACAAATCAGATAAAAAGACCAAGTTAAAGATCAGCCTGTCTTAAATGCATGCTGTGGTGTCTAATCACGGGAATATTTCAGTGTGAAGTGCCAAAGCCACTGCAGAGGACAGCAAGAGCTGGGGAAATGGGCCCGTCAGCCTCCGACGTCCCTGCAGCAGGGGAGAGCAGCCTTGTCAGAGCACATACCTGCTCCTCCCTGCAGAGATCTCAGCACAGGACACGCAGGTAGACCTGCAGGGCTGTGGGGCAGAAATAGCACAGTAAAGGGGAATAGGCTCTGCTTCGGTCCCAGCAGAAGAAACCTCTAGAAACTGAAATAACAGAAAGCTAATGATTTTGTACAGCTTTGAGTTCTCATGGGCTTGCAGGCTAAAAGGGGAGGCTCTCCCCCCCTCCCCCAAAAAAGACTGAACATATAAATGTCACCACAAATGTACATCTTGGCTGCAAGCAAAGGCAGGCTTGCTAGCCAAATCTAAATCAGAATTTCCCCAGGTGTCATTTGCTTCCCCAGTCCTGCATTTATTTTTCTTTCTAATCTCAAAGCCCTTAGTTCTCATATCCTAATCTTCTGAACATGAGCCAGCAGTGTGTCTAGGTGGCCAAGAAGGCCAATGGCATCCCAGCCTTTATTAGGAATAGTGTGGCCAACAGGACCAGGGAAGTGATTGTGCCCCTGTACTCGGCACTGGTGAGGCCGCACCTCGAGTGTTGTGTGCAGTTCTGGGCTCCACAGTACAGGAAGGACATCGAGGTGCTGGAGAAGGTACAGAGAAGGGCAATTAGAATGATTAGGGGACTAGGGTGTAAATCTAATGAAGAGAGGCTTAGGGAGCTGGGGCTGTTCAGCCTGGAGAAGAGGCAGCTGTAGTGAGATGGGTGTTGGCCTCTTCTCCCTAGTGAATACCAATAGGAAAAGAGGGAACGCGTTCAAGTTGCACCGGGGAAGTTTAGATTGGATATTAGGAAAAATTTCTTCATTGAAAGGGTGGTGAAGCATTGGAATGGGTTGCCAAAGGAGGTGGTGGAGTCACCATCCCTGGACATGTTTAAAACTGGCTGGATGTGGCACTGCAAGAGAAGGTTTAGTGTTGTAGTGGTGCAGGGCTGTAGGTTGGACTTGATGATCTTAAGGTCCTTTCCAACCTTTATGGTTCTATGATTCTACGATTCCTTATCTGCCTTTACAAGTAGATTGACAAACTTGACTCTTCCAACCTTTACACAGTAGCTGCAGTGCTATGTTCAGTCCTGGTCCCCACAATTCAAAAAAAGACGTGGACAAACTGGAGGGAGTCCAAAGGAGAACCACAAACATGATCAAGGGGCTGGAGAATATGCCTTATCAGAAAGCACTGAGGGAGTTAGATCTTCTCTCTCTAGAGAAGAGAAGGCTCAAGAGGCACTTCATTGCAGCATTTCATTACTTAAAGGGCAGCTAGAAAGAGGACAGGCTCTTTCTCCAGAAGGAGCCACATGGAGAAGAAAAGTGACAATGGGTACAGCTTGCACCAGAACAAGTTTCATCTTGATATAAAAAAGACATTTTTGCAGTGAGAATCACTGGAACAACATCCCCAGAGATGCAGTAGAGTCCCCATTGCTGGAGGTTTTCAAGACATGAGTGGACAGAGTGTCAGACAATCTCATCTAAGCCCCCTTTCCCATGAAAGGTTGAACTACATGGTGTTTCAAGGTCCCTCCCAAACTGAGCTGCTCTATAAGCCTATGATTAACATCCTGGAAAACATCAGCATAAATAAGCATTTGCTTACTTGTTCTTTCCCAGTTTCCTTGAAAGGGAGAAAAAAGAAAAGGAGGATAGGGAGAGTGTGATGAACTACTGAAAGAAAAAGATGGCAACTATTGGCTTCATAGGGCTCCCATTTTTACACACGCTTGGTGTCCTGGCTTGACCTGAACCAGAACCAATTCTGTTCAGTGATTTTACCTTCAGGTCTTCTAAAAGACTGCACTTTCTGTAGTTAGCAACATGGTTTTGCAGATAGTGTCTGCTACTAGGAGTGATAATACTTGATGTTTATAATTACTACCGGGGACTGACATGCAGAAAGGCTCTTGCTTATATTTTCACCTACAGAAACCATGGTCACTGTTGGATCTTGTGTGTCACATTGAGAGTGCCAGGAAATAAAACAGTTTCAAGTAAGTAGAAAAGGCACTCCTCCAAGGAGGAACGGACAGTACAGGTGACCCAAGCCTGACCAACGAAATATTCCATTCCATGGATGTGTCACAGTTTGAGCCTGTCCCACTTGGAACAACACAACCACTTGATCACCCCATTCCCTTCCCTTTAGGGATGGAAAGGGAGAAAACTCAACATAAAAGGTCAAGGACTGAGATTAGGACAGGGAAGGTTCAGTCACGACTTATGCTCACGGGAAAAGAACAGAGTAGACTTGGGGAGAAAAATATAACTTCAATTTATCACCACCAACTATCAGCTAGATCAGAGTACAATAGTGAGAGAAATACATGCAAACAGATATTAAATGCACTTTCCACCCACACCCCTCCTTTCTTCCCAGCTACCTTCTCCCTCGCATTGGTGCAGGGGATGAGGTTGCAGTCTGTCCATTACAGACTGTCCGTGTTCTTCCTTCCTCGTCCAAAAGAGGACTTGTACAGTCTTCTCCTACAACCATTTGATGCCCGCCTCAGGGTGGACAATCCTCCTCCTCCTCCATGCAAGTCCTTCCCACTAGTGTGGGATCCACCCATGGGAAGCAGCATCCTCTGCTCCAGCATGGGTTCTCCTCGGAGTCACAGATCGCTTTGGGTGCATCCTCTGCTCCTGTGTGGTGTCTCTCTCCTCTGGCCTGAGATCCTTCATGGGCCACACCCTGAACACCTTCACCGCTGTTGACCTCCTTCATTGGCAGGACCTCAGCCTGCCAGCTCACTCACTCCAGGCCTCTGGGGAACACTCTGCTCCAGTGCTCTTCTCCCCACCCTCTTCACCAACCACGTGGTTGCACTCCTCTCACCTCCTCCTCCTTTTCAAAACAAAGCAACTCCCCCAAACAAAAACAGAGACAAAGAGAGTGTTACCTAACAGCTTTCCCTCTTAAATACATTGATCCAGAGGCACCGACTGGCCTGGCTCTGGCCAGAGGGAGGTCCAACTTTTACCTGGGCTGGGGGAGGCTCTGGAAGTTTCACAAGGAGCCATCCCCATAGCCCTCCCCCCTCTACCAAAAACCTCTGTCAGACTCAAACCCATTATACTCAGTATAAAGCTGAGAGATCACAGGGGTTAAACCCTCTTATTCAGTGGCCAGCATCTGAGGAGGACTTCATCTGTTCTTCTGTCTTCGATCCCTATCTGTCAGGTCCTGAACATAACTCCCAAATCCCGATCCCGAATCTTCTATTTCTCATCTGCTGCTGAGTCCAGTCTGGAACTCCCCTGGTGCCTGCCTGCTCTGCCACATCAGTGGTGATTGCTATCAGAGTTGGGAGTGAGGAGGGAGGATTGGGTTCAATATTGATTTTGTATATATTTGTATATATCTTACGACTTCATTATTTTCTTATGAGTACTATTATTTTTTCATTAAAGCTGTTCTAGTTTTCTTTTTCAGTCTGTAAACCTCTCTTGCCTTATTCCCTTTTTCCTTTCCCTTTTGGAGAGGGTGAGGGGTTAATAGAGAGCATCTGCCATTCATTTAGTGGGTGGTCCAGACCTAACACTTGACAGCTGCTATATATCAAGAAACACTGAAGACATTTCAATTTTCAATCAATAATACCTCTCCCCTGGATATTTCCATAAAGGTACAAGCGTTTGCACCACCTATTGTAAGGAGCAGAAGCATAGATGATGTAATACCCAATGCAACACCAGTTCACTGAACTGGTCCAGGGCTTCTCCGTTGCCTGGAAAACACTGAATTTTGTTAATTCAAAATGAAATTCTGAATGAGAGCCCTTGAAAGCCAGGCTTGCCACTCCTGCATGGCAGGATCTGAGGCTGCAGGTATTGGGAGGGTGAATGCATGCCATATAGTGGTCACCAACACTTTCTTGGCACCACTGGTAGCCTGTTAATCTACTGGAGAGACAGTTTTGCCTGTTCTAAAATCTCAAACTGCCTTCCTTCCTCATAAATAACTTTGAAATGCAAATACTTCCATCTCCAAATGAAAAAGATGATTGCTCGTCTTCAATCTCACTTTATATGTTTACATACCGGTCTTATTAAGACACTCTGTAAATCGTAATTGAGATATCTGTCCACTTATTCTGCTTTTCATAACATTTGCTTTGTCTGTGTGCCTGCTGTGAAAATACACAGATTTTTAGATTACGCCAGTCTGTGGAAACGAGCAGTAAACCTAGAGCAACTCAGGCTGTACTAGTTTTCAAAAGATGAGAACCTGAATACAACGTATAAAATTGGTCCTATCTCACCTCAAAAGTGGGAATTTTTTATCTTGAGGTAAGGACTAAATTAGTCAAAGCCTTAACATGAAAGACATTTATTTTCAGAATTAAAAGCAGTTAAAAAATAAAAGAATGCCAAGGGCAAGAAGCTTAAGAGAAAAACTAATGCCTAGATAAAATATTATAAACAACATTATTGCACATTCATAAAAGCTTTGCAAAAAAATAAAACAGCATCATTTTGCCACAAGAGACAGGTTTGATTGTGATTACCTACGTAGCTAAAACATTGCTAAGGCAACTATCACCATGGTATCTATGCTTCTAAGACATCGGTACATTTACCATTCAAGAAATTCTCGAATGATCACATTTCTCTCTAGTTACAGAACTTTCCTTCACTTCTGTTCCTTCTTCCTTCATCAGCAATGAGACATAGATGAGATCTTATCACATTAAGGTGAGATTTTAGCCAATGGAAGTCCATTTGATCTCATCTCTGTGGCGCCATGCACCAGCCACAGCTAGAAATTGATCCAGCAGCCAATTGTCTGGAGTTTGACTGTAAAAGGGCTAATACAGTATTTAAGCCACGTTTCGTATCCCTTTCCCTCCCTTTTATCCCACTCCAAGCAGCTGAACATCCACTTTTAAAATACTAGTGCAAAATTCATTTTTTCTTCAACTCTTCAGGTGCTAATAGGATCAACGGGGCACGTTATTTTATTTAAGAGGCTTTGTGTAGCCTGCTTTTTGATTCAAAACAAAATGCTGGAGGCAAATGATATAGCTGATAATATATCACCATTTAAAACATTACTTTCCTAGGTACCAATAAACACAGCACAGCATTTTTGCAACCAAAATCCAAACAGAATTTAATCTTAGGGGCCATGAGGCAATGAAATACCTCATCTGCTCCAGCTCATATCCAGAAATAGTATGTTTCCTGTCTTGCACATCTTATTATCTATCAAAGCCTTTCTCCCACCAAGACTGGAAAAAAAAAAAACCAAAACCATTACTTCTGCACTAAATCATCTTCCCATTATTAGGCAGAAGCCCAAATTCTGAAAAATAACAGGCTGAAGAGGGATGGTGCAGTGCTGCTGAGCAGAGTGTGCCCACACACTTGCCTTTACCCAGGGTAAGGAGAACATGACTCTTGAAGTAACATTCATGTTCAGCCCTCAGAGCTTGCATCTGCCAGGGACTTTGTCTACCAAGGAAACATCAAGCCAAATTTTGCCTGCCTAGGAAGTCTCTCTATAGCATCTGAGACTAAATAAGCTTGTCTCCTGCTTCAGCTCCTCTCTCAATGCGCCACTGTGCCAAGAGCACTGCAAAGGCCATGGGTACAAGATGCTGTGAGGAACCTCTCCCAGCCTGTGCAAGGCAGATGTGCCACCGAGGCCCCTTTCTGTATATGCATCTCTCTTCAGATACACATCTCCCGACAGCTTCACCACAAGTCAGACATGCGATGCTGTACTGGCCTCTTGTGGCAAAGAAACCTTAAAATGGTCTTAGAAGCAGCGAGGAGAGTCATTACGCTGAGCCTATGGCTCAGAGAAACAGAGCAGGGCTTCATCACTACATCTCAGAAATCATCCCACCTCACACTAGTCCTTGCATTGCCCATGCCACACATACCCCTGACCCTGCCATCGTGAGGACAGTGGAGAACCATTCCCGGGAGTGCTAGATGAAAATTGAGCTGAAAACCTGTCCCTAGAGCCACAATCTAAAACCAAGAAACCACATGTACACACATCCTCCCACACTACCACTGCCAAAACACACTTATTTATTTTGAGTAAAGGAAGGATATTGTCGTGTCTACTGTTGCAATGTGCAAGTAAGAATTCTCAGTATTTCTTAACTGGTACGTTATCTGTTATAAATAGAAAGTGTTTCTAGCTGTGTGAAGAAGGTAAGACTGGTTTGGACATACAGGGTCAAACAAACCACTTTGACATTCAGAATTACACAGTGTAGCTGTTTTCAACAAAAACCCTACCTACCCTACATATAGGATCTTCATTACCCCATAGGGTGGTGTTAGGGATTGTGCAGAATAATGCTGCGCAGAACATCCCTCCCTTGCATGACGGAGTGGGAAGACAACAGAGCATGAGGTGCGGAGTGGGGCTGCACGGCAGATTACAGCAGATAGTCACTATTGATTCTTCCATGATTTTGGGGCCGTCATTTCTTGCCACCCATCAATGGCAAGAGGAGCGATGAAGATAAACCAATCATACAAATAAGACTCACTCTGACTCGTGTTCAAGATGTGTAAGATTCCCTGCTTACATTCCCTGGGAATTCTTGTCCCAAGGCTGCAGGGAGGTCTATTTGGCAGGGGGAAGCAGGGTGACGGGCCATAAGACGCTTTTTCTTCATTGGCCCGCCCAAGAAATTACTTTAAATTATTCCCATGAGAGTTGTTCCCAGGTGATGGCTCCCAGATACAACAAACTATTAAAGTCCAGATACCTCATATTCTCTCTCATCAGGTTGTAAAGTGTTTAAAATGCTTCAATTACAAACTGACAGAGCTTCACAGCTTTCGGTAAGTTTCTGCCTTTCCTTAGCCAAGACGAGGGTGTCTGTCTGAGAGCAATGTGCTTTCCTAAATCCATGTACTCAGTGGCCAGATCTGTTGCAGGTGGTGCAGCATGGAGCTGCTTACAGTGGCCTGGTGTCAGTCTGGGATGGGTACTTGTATCCAGGAAAGTGAGGAAAGCCTTAAGCTACAGCACCTTGCAGGAATTTAGCAGAAGCCCCTAAACCTCAGGACAAGACAGTCTCTTCCTGCCGCTTTAGTGGTTTCCTGCAGCCAAGAGGCAGCCCATGCTGGAGCAAAGCTCTTACAGACATTCTGGCTCAGAAAGAGCTCTGACATCTTTCTGTTCAGACCTTAGTGCTTCGATCCTGCTGCTCAGACCTTGCTGCCCTGATCCTGCTGCTCACATCCAGCAGCTCACACCTTACCACTGTGTTAAGGCAGCAGCCCCTGGTACGCATAGAAGATCTTGACTTCTCTAGGGCCTGGACTGCTTGTCTTCCCCACTGCTGGCAGAGCTCAACAGAGCTGATGGGGATCCAGCACTGTAGCTTTTTCTGAGGACTCCGGGCTTAACAGGACAGAGAGGAAACCTTGCTGTGTTTGGAGTCACAAAGTGGTCTCTATAAATGGTGAAGTCCCCAGTCTCCTGTATGCTCAGCTGATGCTGCTGCAGTCCAGCAGCTGCTGTGCCTGGAGAGGGACTGGTGGTCATCAGACACCCACAGTGCTCAGGACAGGTATGGGAGCGGAGGCCTGGCAGGATGGAGGTGCCTCACTGCTCTGAAGTGATGGCTGGGCTAGAAAGTCCTTGGTGGGGAAAAGACTAGGTAAACTGGGCTGGAGAGTCAGAATAAACAAGTGGGAGGTCTGCACCAGGGGAGCAGTGAGGGACGCTGTGAGGGATTTGGGCATGGCTGGTGACAAGATGCATGGTGGAAGTTCCAGGGCTGGTTGTGATGATGATGATGGTTGCAATGGAGAAGGCTTCCCAGGGGACAAGCTGTTGTACAGACACGATTCAAACAGCTTAGGAAAGGAGACCATTTGTGGGCCACAGGACAAAAGAAAAGTAACGTGGATAAACCACTTGCAGGACAGTAAACAGAAGAAAAAAACTCCCCCTTGAGTTATTTTCCCTTTTAAAGTGCAGCCCCATGGATGGCTGCTTGAATGCCACTAACTCTCTGGGCAGAAAACCATAGCACACGAGCAAACCCAAACAGCCCAGGCTGGGCCTTCTTGCAGAAAGTAAAATTATTTAACGACATCTCAAGAAATTACAAAACCCTCAGGCTGCACTAAGCAGCTAAGAAGCGAATATGGCAAGGAAGCGTGACAGAGCAGAGGGAACAGGGAGAGAAAACAGCGTTGGCACAATGCATCAGCGCTGTTTGAAACCATCCTGCCA
>NW_009706303.1:0-237 GCF_000703405.1 Apaloderma vittatum | reverse complement strand
CGCTGGGCCACCCCCCCCCGTCCTCCCCCTGCCACTCTTTCGGGCGCCATTCTGCGGGGCAGCGCCAAACATCAGCAGAAAAGTTTCGGTGCCGCTCACAGCCTCGGGTTCTTCGCTGAAAGCGGCCGCAGCCCGAGCTCTCCGGCCCCAGCTCCGCTCCCGGCCCCGGCAACCCGGCGCATCCGCGGGCACAGGCTGACCCCTGCCGGCAGCCCCAGGGCCGGCCAGAAACGGATT
>NW_009706302.1:13440-17764 GCF_000703405.1 Apaloderma vittatum | reverse complement strand
GTCTCCCGTGAGAGGGACCCCACAATGGCCCGGGAAGTGTGAAGAGTCCTGCTCCGGAATGAAGAAGAAGCAGTGGAACCAACATCAGCTGAACTGATCGTAACCCCAACTCCCTGTCCCCCTGTGCTGCTCGGGGGGAGGAGGTGGAGAAACTGGGATTGATGTTGAGCCCAGGAAGAAGGAGGGATCAGGGAAGGTGTTTCTCTTTTAAGTTCTGTTTGGTTTTTTATTTCTCACTACCCTTCTCTGATTTGTTCTTTTAATAAATCTAACTAATTTCCCCCAAATTGAGTCTGTTTTGCCCAGGATAGTAAATGCAAGTGATCTCCCTGTCCTTATCTCAAACCCTGAGTCCTTTTCTCCCCCTGTCTAGCAGAGAAGGGGGTGTGAGAGAGCGGCTGTGTGGGGCACTTTTTTTTGCCAGTCAGGGTCAAACCCTGACAGGCAGTCGACAGGCTGTGCTCCTTCTCCTTCACCCAAGACAGGGATGCCTTCTTGGGAAGAATTGCACTTTCACCTTTTGGTGAGAAATACCAAGATGGTATTTTGCTAGCATTCCTGTTATATATTTGTGCTCTTGCAGAGTGTGAATTTATCAATGGCAACTCCAAATCTTGTACCTGTAATAAATTACTTATTATTTGTTATCTTGCAAATTGTCTCAGTGTAAGTCTTTAATGAGGCTCTGAAACAGACAAATGCTTAGTTCTGGGATATGCCTCACAGCCACATACCTTTTCACACAATAAAAGCAAACATTTAAATGGTATGTGTAGGAATAAGGAAACATCTGAAGTTTACTCCAGGGTCTGTACTTCCTACAACAGCACAGGGTATGAGCCTAAGTTACCCGTGACCCTTTTCGTAGTAGTAATTTAGTTAGGTTTCACTGACAGAAAAAGCACACAGGAGTAGCTTAAGTGTCATATGAAGTGGTCTAATGTAAAATGTTTGTCAACAGGCTGGCTAACCTCACAAGGAATGCCATGAAGTAGGACTGATAACTCACAGTTCAGGAGTAGTGGATGGGGGTCCAAAGGGGTACAGGATGATCAGAAGAAAACAGACCTCAGAAGAAAGAAAAAAAAAAAAAAAAAAGAGGAGAAAACAGAGGCATGAAGGTATGTGCACAAATGCATGCAGCATGGAAAGCAAGCATAAAGAATTGCAGTTCTCCAACCATGGCGCAGTTCTGTGAACTTGTGGAGTAACTGAGACATGGTGAGCCAGCTTGGATGACTGGAGCACTGTAGTGAAACACAGAAACTCTACGGTAAAGTCATGGAGGGAATAAGAGAGGCTGCCCTCTCTATGGAAGAATGGCTTGAATGTATAGAGCACTGATAGAGAGCAGGCGACAAGAATGGCCAGTAAGGATGATGACATGGTTGGAGCATGGTAGAGAGGCCACTAGATAGGAAGTAAATAGCTCAATGAAGTCTCTGACTCACAGACTTTGGCACATATAAGAGAACTTCTGGCATCTGCTGAAAAGGTGACACAGCAATTTGAGCAGTCAGGAAGATTTCTGGGCAGTGTCAGGGACAACTTCTTCATGCTACCAGATGCACCTGACATACAGCTGTATCTGATGGCCACTAACAGAGGAGGACTGGACAGGGATGTGGTCTCAAACAGCTGCCTTGGCTGTAGTGACCAAGAAACAGCTCCAGATCCTGAGAGGACTGAGGGAGGTAAGCATCAAAGCACAGGCCCTGCACTTTGAGAGAGCAAATTTCCAGTTCTTCAGGAAGACCACAGACAGAATCTCATGGGAGACAGTTCTGAAGAGCAAAGGAACTCACAAGAGCCATCAGGACCTTTAAGGAGGACTTTGTCCAAGCATGAATGCAAGGCTGTCCTGATGGTCAGGAAAGCAGGCAGGCAAATGAGAAGATGAGCTTGGCTAAGCGGGGGATTCCTGACAGGGCTCCAGTGCACTAATTGCTTATCATAGATGTGGAGGCAGTGGCTGGCTATAATGGAGGACTTCAGGAACATAGAATCACAGAATCGTTCAGGTTGGAAAAGACCTTTGGGATCACTGAGTACAACCATTAACCTTGCTCTACAAAGCTCACCCCTAATATCTTCATTACTGGCACAGATTGGACAACATGACCTTTAAAGGTCCCTTCCAGCCTAACACATTCTATGATTCTGTGATTGCAGCACTGAGTGCACCCTCAGCAAGTTTGCAGATGACACCAAGCTGAGGGGTGCTGTTGATACACTTGAGGGATGGGATGCCATCCGGAGGGACTTGGACAGGCTTGAAAAGTGAGGCCACATGCACCTTATAAAGTTCAACAGGGCCAAGTACAAGGTCTTGCACATGGGTCAGGGCAATTCCAAATATCAGTACAGGATGGGGGGGGAATGGATTGAGAGCAGCCCTGTGGAAAAGGACTTGCATATACTGATGAAAAAAAGAGTGCACTTGCAGCTCAGAAATTCAGTTGTATTCTGGGCTGCATCAAAAGAAGCATGGCCAGCTAGCCAAGGGAAGTGATTATCTCCCTTGACTCTGCCCTTGTAAAACTCCACTTGGAGTATTGTCCCCAGCACACACAAAAAGAAGACGTTTACCTGTTAGAGCGGGTCAAGAGGCAAGCCATGAATATGATCAGAGGGTTGGAGCACCTTTCCTATGAAGAAAGGCTGAAAGAGTCGGGGTTGTTCAGCCTGGAGGAAAAAAGGTTTTAGAGATACCTTACTGCAGCCTTTCAACACATGAAGCGGACATAAAAGAAAGACCAAGAAAGGCTTTTTAGCAAGGCCTGCAGTGACAGGACAAGGGGTAATGGTTTTAAACTGCAAGTGAGTAGATTTAGGTTGGCCATGACAATGACACTTTCTGCAATGAGGGTGGAGAGATGCTGGAACAGGTTGTGCAGAGAAGTTGTGGATGCCCCATCACTGGGAGTGTTCAAGGCCAGGATGAAGAGGGCTCTGAGCAACCTGATCTAGTAAAAGATGTCCCTGCCCATTGCAGGGATCTTTAAAGGTCCTTTCCAACTCAAACCATTCTGTGATTCTATAAATAGGTAAAGAACTGCTCAGATGATTAGGCTTAGATGGCAGTGGCTAGCAGGTCTTACTACACCTGGATGCTGAGACGAGTACTACAAAGGTCTATGTAGGAACTGATCCCACTTAAAATCTTCCTCAGCGGTCTGGAGGAGAGCATAAAGTGCAGTAAAATCAAGTTACAAATTGGGGAGAATGAGTCAATGTGCTAAAGGGCTAGGATGTCAGAGACACCTATACAGGCTAACATTAAAACACAAAGCTCTGGGAAAAAGGAACCACTTGCAATGATACAAGCTAGGATCTGGCTGGCAGGGAAATAGTTCCACTGAAAAGAAACAGAGGGATCTCAGTGAGCAGCAAGTCAAGCACAAGCCAGCAGTTTCCCCTTGGAGCAAAGGCAACCAACAGCATCCTAGGCTGTATTAACAGTAGCCTAGCCAGTAGGTTGAAGGTAGCAACCATCTCCCATTACTCAGCACACGTTAGACCGCATTTAGAATACTGCTTTCAGTTTTAGACCCCTTCAACAAGACAGACATCAATGAAATTAGAGCAAGTTCAGTGGAGCACTTGTATTTGATGAGAAGCTAGAGGTACAGCACTTGTTCTAGTCTGGAGAAGAGTAGGTTTTGGGAGGGTACCTACATAGCTGCCTTCATGTACCTACAAGCTCATCATCAAGAAGATAGAGATACGCTCTTCATAGTAGTGCCTGGTGGGGGAACAAGAGATAATGAGTATAAATTGAAACACAATGAAGGAGTTTCTGATCTCCAGTTATCAGTCAAACCTTCATGATTCTTTACAAATACCAAGTTCATAATCAACTGAAATAGCGTTCGGCTTTCATTAACAACCAGCATGCAGAAGTCACAAAACAAGCTTCATAGCTTGATGTTCTGAAACCATTAATACATGGTATTCTCTTTGATTCTTTTTGAGCTCCAGTGTACATATGACCTCAGTTTTCAAGTTTTCTTTCCAGTTACAAGCAACCTATATAAACATAATATTTTTCTTTAGAAACAAGTAGATTGACATTCTCCTTAGAGTAATGTGAAGCAGAATCTAAGACATAAAAAGAATTCTGAAAGTGCAAAATATAACAAAAGTTATATTTTATATATAAAAACAAGCCACACCACTGCTAGCAGCAGCAGTTTTGTTCTGATCCAACAATCTGAATTGTAGATTCATCACAAAGTCAGTCACCATCAGGAGATGCTCAGTTTGCCAGTCTTCTGCCAGCTCCAGGAGATAGCTATCTTGGAGAATATTTTCCTGGAGCACT
>NW_009706302.1:0-13409 GCF_000703405.1 Apaloderma vittatum | reverse complement strand
TTTCCGGCTGAAGAAGTTAGACTAGCAAATGCAAACTTTCTTCCGTCTGGAACTGCTAAAGGATGAACTGTCTTTCTTCAGACTGTAAAAAGGTAACTAATCCAAAATTGCATAGAAAGCTGATTAGTTTTCAATTTATCCACATTCATGCAAATGAATATGACTTTGTTAATGTCTAAATATCAATTATAAAAAAGGCCTTAGCTCTCACATTTTATGTTAGTAGAGCATTGCTTGTTTAAAACCAGGTACAAAATAGTATCAAAGATTTTGTACATAATTCAGACTACTTATCTTCATGCAGTCACACCAGAAAAGGACGTTGTCCATTCTGAGCAAAGAAAAATAGGCACCAGAAACAGTTCAGCTAGTCTTCAAAGCACTTCTTTACGGATGACATCAGTCCTTGTGGACGACCTCCAAGAGAAAAGATAGCAGTTCCCTCGTTGTTGAATTCTACTGCTTCTCTTCTGTTGTTGTTTGGTCCACAAAGCAATTATTTGCTTATGATTTAAAACCTGAAGCAAATGAAAAAGAAAAGCACACAGGTAAATTATTACGTCTTCTCTTCTAGAAACTGAACTAGTTATACAAGAATACTGCAAACTTTAAATATAAAGTCTGAAGATGAATTAAGATATTGCCACATGATCCAAAACAATCCAGTTAGAGCAGCTATGTGATCCATGGTATCTTATAGCCACTAGCCATTTTAACTATAAATAGATAATTCAGGTAAGACACATTACTCTACAGTTGGAACAAGTTAAGAACATTTATCACATACTGCCAGTCACCTGCTAAGTAGCCGATAACCTGTGAGTCTGTTCTGGCTCCAAGACTTTGGATCACATAACTAGGTACTTAAGCTCACTTTTATGCAAAGATTCAGGTCTATAATCTTAGTATCTGCTATGTGCCACATATGCATGTGATGCTGCAGCTGTTTCTTCCAGACAGTAACGCCAGGTGCTTCTAGAGTTCTCTATTGAGGACTGCAAATAGAGCTGTTATTTGACAAGCAAGAAAATGGAAGGCAAAAGTCACAGTGCAGCAAGTTAGTATCCAACAAGTTCAAGACCACGTGCCCAACTTAACTGCCTGCAACATGCATCAACCTCTAACCAGGCTGATTTCCAATAAAGCATACACAAGGCCCACGTACATCAGTGTTTCCATCTTGATGCATGCAGAGCGACACTGTAAGAGAAACCAGCTGGATATGCCAAGACACCATGTCATTCAGTCTCTGCTCCTATTTTGATAAAACTATCTTTCCCTTCTGCTAGTCTCTAGCTCAGCATCACTCCAACCTAGGATAAGACATCAGGAGAGTCTAGGAGAGCAGAATATGGTGACACATGGTACTCTTATCTCTGTAGACAATGAAAAAAAAGAAAGATGTCCCTGTCTGGTTCTCACAAGGTTCCTGGATAGGCCTGAAGTATTTTTGCATTTTGTATCCTTAAAATCCAGGCAGGTTTACTGCTTTACCTATAGCTGATTTACACCAGCTAGATGACAAGACTAAAGAATGTGATTGAGAAGCCAGCCTTGGGGGTGAGGGCTGCTATTTGCTTGTGCCTATGCAGTGAGAGAGCCTGAATATGAAATTAATGTGCTCCTTTAAGTTTACAGCTGTGGTGATAAGCATCAGGTTTCACACATCCCACAGAACATGCAAGAAGTACTGTCCCCACACAGCCTGCAAAGAGCACCAAAGAAAGCCTAACTACATCTGATGTCTTCACACGACATAACAACACAACTAATTCAGAAGCGTGACACAGGAGCACAGTTTAACCAATCAGCTCTTGCATGTAGACCAGGAATAACAGACCAACTTACTTCCTCTGGTCTTCAGTACTACTCCTCGGCAACTAACAGGATCTGACTTATCAGAAGACACTACAGCTTCCTCTCTAGCGATGACGCCCTGTTTCAAGTCTGTTTCCTTGTTTCATGACAGTTTCATTGGCAGTTTTGTCTGCATCACAGTCAGGTTTCTTAAACACAGTCCTAACTCCTCACACTCCATCCTAACTCCCTCCCACTCATCCATGTTTCCTCAAATTCTGAGGTGTTTTTATGTCTTTTCAATATTATCTTCAGCAAATAACTGAATGTGATCGCTTGGCTGTCATTCAACAGAAAAATCAAACCTGGCAGAATGGAAAACTCTGCAGCAGTAAGATGTCACTGGCCTCCACAATCCCATGCATTTTGAGAATCCTGAAACAGATTATCTGCACCAGTGGCGTCCAAAGCGGGGTGTGCACGAGGCAAACCATCACAGTGCAGGAAGAAAATACTTTTGCGCTATTAATAAAACTAAAAAAATTAAAATACTGTTTCCTTCATCCTTAACTCATTCTTTTTTAATTTCTATTTTTGTGCATGTTTTGCAATTTACACAATACTTGAGTATGGCAGCACATGTATATAATTTATTTATTAATATAAATAAACTGGGTGTGTATGTTCAAAATATTTTACTGAAGTGCTGCACAATCAAAGGTTTGGAGACCACTGACCGACAATATAAAAAGCAGAAACCAGTATGAAATTACCACAGTTATATCACTTAGTTAAGGACTGTATGACAGACAAAACTTTTCCTTTTCTTTTAGAGGAAAGGAAGCTGTTTTCAGGCAATCTGCAAACTTAGTTTCTTAAGAAATAAAAATGTTGGCTTAGAGTACATATTTTCTCAAAGCTTTTTACATTTTCCTTTTAAACATTTAAATCAGATAAAAAATTCAAACCAAGAAGTTTCTGGTGACTCAGTTAATAAATTTGGAAACAAAACCTTTCATAGAATCACATAATATATCAAGTTGGAAGAGACCCATAACAATCAGAGTCCGACTCCCTGCCTCCCTCATGACTACCTAAGGCTAAACCGTATGACTGAGAGCACTGACCATCCGCTCCTTGAACTCTGCCAGGCTTGGTGCTGCGACCACTTCCCTGGGGAGCCAGACCACCCTTCTCAGTGAAGAACCTTTTCTTAATATCCAAGCTCAACTGCCCCTGATGCAGCTTAATTCCATTTCCCAGTGTCTTATCACTAGTCACCAGAGATAGGAGACCCGTGCCTTCCACTCTGCTGACTGCTTGGAAGAAGCTGTAGACTGTGAGGAGGTCACCCCTTTCATTTCACAAATAGCAAAACAACTTTTACCATCCATTCCTTTCTTCTCTCACCCAGTTTATTTGCTATAGCTTACCTAATTTCACATCCCTCCAAAATTTAGTTTCTTCACAGATGTTTTATCTGCCAAGTACTAGCTGAGTTCTATGTAGAACAGCCATTAGTGTCAAAGGCTTCAGCTCTGGGAAATCAGCTCAGGCTCTCTACCACCAGGCTCATTCTCAGTTAAACTACAGCTGTTCTACAGCACATTCAAAGCACAGCCAAGCTTTATGGTGTGAGAAAGGAACAGTTTCATGCAACTTGGATTTCACATGCACATCTCAGCCTGTCCTTGCTGTCACTGCGACAGCCCCAACCCCCTGCTCTCCCTTCTCCCTTTGAATCCACCAGTGACCAGCACGCCATTCTCTCTAGAATGTTAGCCCAGTGCTTACTGAAGCCTTTTATGATCAGATTTAACCCATTAGTCCAGCAGTGGTCCCATTAGACCACTCAGATTTTTCTGCTGGGCTAGTTTCCTGCTACATGAGATAGCTAAAACTGGCTCACAGAGGGCTATGATGAACATCAGACCTGATCCAAAGAGCAAGACCTCCACCACTTTCAGTGAAAGGAAGTGGCCGGATTGGCTCAAGCCATCCTACAACCTATAGTGCAGAACAATCTTCATCCATCCACAGGTGTGAGATTTTAACCTAAGGAGTTAAGAATGCAGAATGCAGGTGTCAGCTTATCTGTTGTGCAGACACTGGGGATGGAGATCAAGTCCTGCACAGTGAGAACCAGCCCAAGGAGGGAGTCTTGTGGTGCCAGGACAGCTGTTTTGGCTAAAAAATGTGGACAGAGATTAACACCTTCAACACCATCCTGAAAGCAGATAAATTGCTTCAGAACAGAATTCTGAAGGCTACAGTACCCAGAGTGACTTTTTTTGCTGCATTATCCTTAACATGCATATTAAAGTTGATCCCCCTGACCATGCTAATGAGGCTACAGAAGTACAAGCTAAACATATCTGACTATATTCCCTGACTCTCCACCCTAAATATGCTAAACATCATCCCAGAGAGAGGAAATAGATGAGCTCAGGATATAAGGATTATGGAAGAATTATGTCACTGAGGGGAGAACAAACCCAGAGGAAGCATTCAACAGGCTGTGCTCCTCCTCCTTCACCCAAGACAGGGTTGCCTTCTTGGTAAGAACTGCACTTGCACCTTTTGGTGAGAAATACCCGAGGCAGTATTTTGCTAGCATTATTATTATATATTAGTGAGTGAACTTATCAATGGCAATCCCAAATCTGGTGTATCTGTTGCTTTAATAAATTACTTATTCTTTGCTATCTTGCAAATTGTCTCAGTTCAAGCCTTTAACAGGGCTCTGAAACAGGAATGCGCTTAGCTCTGGGACATGCCTCCCACAGACACATATCTTTCATGCAGCACACTGGTAGGATAGAGCTCCCTAGAGTCAGCAGGTGAAGCCTGCTTTAACTATGGTAAATTATAACAAATATCTCAAACCCAGATAAGTTGATTGCCCTCATTAGACAGCGTAAAGTTTAGCAAATATTCTCAGTATCATAATCTTAATACGTGCCAGCTTTGCAGGCATGGCAGCAATGAGAAAGTTTTATTACATATTTACTTACAGTTTTACTTTCGAAAATCTTACACAACTCTGGTGAAATTCTTTCTAAGCAGGTCAGGCACTTCAACTATATCCCTTAGGAATCGAGAAATTCAGAATTATTGATGGCAGCTGATTTAATTTCTCCATTCTGCCACTGAATCTGCTAAACCGAGGAAATTACTTCTACCTCCAACACCTGGTTGTCATGAAGACCAAAGACAGATATATAGCTTTGTCTATTCAACCCAGAACTTTCTTGTTTCATGTGTAGGAACTTTGGATTTTTTTTACATTCAGCAGGATGTTCTGGAGTACTACCAAGTGTTCTGGAAGCCAAATTTAAGAGTGTAGTAATTGCTTTCTTGGCAAGGTCTTGACCATTTTGTGTTCTTTGCCAGATTTCAATGTCTCAGTAAGACCTTTTCACTACGAACTAAAAGTCAGAGATCTCAGCTCCAAACCTATGATCTTTAACTCTTCTTGGGAATCACAGTGTGACACTAATTAGCAACAAGAGTGAAACCATTTAGAATTCCATGGGCTCTCTCTACAGCAACAGTATTCTGGTCTCTATGGATGACAGACCAATGTAAGCCCTTGCCTGTGCACTTTATTACAGGATAGCCCTTACACTCTTCTGTTACCAGATCTGGGATGGGATCAATCTGAGTTTTGACACTCTCCATGTTGATGTACTCCAGGAAGCAACTGTGTGACCTCACAGATGCTCTGGTCTGCACATATACCGTAGAAAACAGACTGAGAGGGCAAAACAACTTTGGAGAGACATAAATGGAGGCCTTTTATACCCTCGTAGTAAATGCAGCATATAGAACTGACGACTGAGAAAAGGTTCTAATTAATTCATGGAACATGAAACAATTGTTGCAAAACATTGTGTCTCTGCAGCCTGAATTTCCCTTATATCCATAAGATGTAGCAGTGATCAAGTATTCTCCCATACAGGATAATAATCAGTTTTCTCATTCCATGTGTCAGCTCAGAGGCCCATCAGTCTGTTTATTCAGAAGAGCTTTCCCACCACGCCCACACAGGTTTAAAAAAAACAACAAACCACAAGAAAAATACAAATTAAGTAAACTGCATTTTGGTAACCAAAGAAAACACAGCTGCACACCGAAGCAATAACAAAAAAAACCCCTTCAGTGTTACACAATATCTATCTACTTTTGATATGATGTTTAACAGCATTCATAATTAACAAGGTAAAATTGCAGTTCAGAAATCTGACACCTCAGCCACCATAAGCTTATCATTTGTTAAGGCATGAGATAAAGTAAAAGTGCAAGCATAAGAAAGAGGTGTGTTATTAACGAGTGTTAGTAATATTTAATCCTACAGTGTTACACCAGCTAAATCAGCCAGTCTTCTGAACGCGACCATCATAAATGGCATGTGATTCCTTGGCACACATCACACAAACATGAGCCCAGCACACACATGCCCTTTCCCTCTACCTGAACAAAAGGGTGTTAGGGTCATACACAACCTGGCCCAGCACCGCCACTCCTAGCCTCTGCACCAGTCTGAACACTCTCCCGAGACATGAGGAGCTTCACCCTCACATACCTTCTTTACTGCAGCTAGGAGTTGCTCAGTTGTTCCCCATTTCCACCTTCTACATCCTGGGCCACTCCTGCAAGGACGACAGGCAGTACTCAGACAATCCTGAAGTTCACAACAGTCCCCTCTCTGGCCCAGATGGTTCAAGAGTAATCTGACTGAGAGCTGGGTTATTTGACTGGCACTGATGTTAGCCAGAGCTATTATCTCCCACCCTCATGGGGCAATCATACAACATTTTCCCCCTTCTCTACCATGCCCAACTCCTCACTGTCCTCATGACTGCTTCCAGACCCTGCAAAGGCCACGTACAGAAGGCACTCAGTGTTAATGGTGCCACCCATAACTTCACATCAAGAAGGATTAAGCAAAAGTCCCCTTGAGCAAAGACTGCTCCACAGCACAGGCACTTACCTCCTTCATCTATGCCATGGTCATTTGCGTGCTGGGCCAGCAAGCTGCTGTTCTCCTTATAGATGTCTGAGGAGAGATGAGAAGACAACTACAGTTCCCTGCCTTGCTCAGCTTCAAGGTAGTGGCTATCGCATAAGAGCGAGTTACTAGCCACAGCTCAGCATGTTGCCACTATTATTAGCTAGCACAAGAAAACCAACACCTTTTCCCCCAGGACAGCTCCCTACCACAAGACAGGCACTCATCTTCCTCAGTTACAGTACGGTCAACTGCACACTTGGGTGTCAGGGTGCTGTTATGCATGGCAGAGAGCTCTTTCTAAGAGATTACAGGAGAAGTACGGTCCTCTGAAGTGTACCTCCCTGCTTAACTTCACAGTGGTATCAGTCATTGCTTAGAGACGGAGTCACCAGGTACAAGTCACAAGATACATAAAATCACTCAGGTTCACTCAAGAGGGTGCACAGAAGGTCTCTAACCCAACACCCTTCTCAATGAAAGGTCAACATTCAGTTCTAAGCTGTTCAGGACTTTCTCCAGTCAGGTCTTAAAAACCTCCAAGGGTAGAAACTCAAAAATGACTCCATACAGCCTGTCCTAGTGATTAGTTATGCTTAGAGGCATAAATCTCTTTCCTCATATCCACAAAGCATCTCTCCTGCTTCAGTTTAGGACTATCACCTTGACATCCTGCTCATACACCTCAGTAAACATCCTGACTCTTGACTTCTTATCAATATCCTCATAAGCACTGGCAACTGCTGTTAGGTACCCTGAAAGCTTGCTCTTCTCTGGGCTTCGAGAAGCCAAGTTTCTTTAGCCTGTCCTCCGAAGAACTGTGCTCCAGCCACATTGGCAGCACTCAGCTGAACTTGCCTAAATTTATTAGCACTTTTCCAGCACTAGGTGGACCACAAACAAGATGTAATACTCTACATGTCATCTAACAAATGTCAAGTAACGAAAAATAACCACTGCCTTCAATATGCTGGCTTAAACTCTTCTTAAAACAGCCAAGGATGCCATCAGCCTTCTTTGCTGCCAGGGAGCCCTGCTGACTCACAGTGGAGATTCCCAGGTACTTTTCACCAGAGCTGCTTCCCTGCCAGGCAGTGTCCAACCTGCACAAGTGAAGGGTCTTGGTTCATCCAGGTGTAGGATCTTGCATGGACCCTGCAGAATTTCATGAAGTTCACATAGGCCTCTACCTCTCCAGCTCCCTCAGAGGGTCAAACCTGGCCTCATGTTCGCCTGCACTCCACATTTTTTTGTCATTCAATGACACTGTTTTCTTTCCCTTGTCCAGGTCACCAAAAAAGACAGACATCTGCAGTACTCCACCTGTCACTGGCATCCATATAGAGTACAACCCCTTAACCACCACTGCAGGCTTGACAATCTAGCAAGTTTTCTACCCATATAGATAGACATTCATCCAGATTAGGACATCTCAACCTCAGACTCCAACAATGCTGAGGGACACTGCGTTGCTAAAGTCAAGATATGACATCCATTGTTCTCTCCACAAACCAAGTGATTTCATCCAAAAAAGGTTGTTAGCTTAGTCAACTGCAATTTATGCTCATTCCTAGTCACCATCTTTCTTCTGTGACCAGAAACATGTTCCAAGAAGACTTGCCCCATGATTCTCCCATGGATGAAAGAAAACCTGACTGACCTGTAGTTCCACAGGTGGACCTGTTATAGCCTTTCTGAAAGACAGGTGCAACATTCCTCCTTCATTTGTCAGATCTTCCACAGCATGACTTTTGGGTGATAAAGAACATTCTCACAATTACATCTGTGTTGCGGGTTAGGGCTGGGCCAGCCACTAAAACGCAGACAGACACTCTCTAACCACCTCTACTCCCTCCCCAAATGGGAAGGGAAAGGGAATGAGGCACAGAGACTTGGGGGTTAGAAAAGAAAACTAAAAAACAGCTTTAATGAAAAAATAGAAATAATAGTGAAATGATAAGAGGACTATATACAGCTATGTAAGTCCAATATCAAACCTGATTCCCCTCCCGACAGCAATCCCCACTGATGCTGCAGAGCAGGTGGCATCAGGGAAACCCCAGGCTCAGCAGTAAAGGGAACCCAGACACAGGAGTTGAATTTGGGAACTCAGGATAAGGATCAAAAGAAAGAGATGGGACAGAGTCCTCCCTGGACACTGGATATTGAAGAGAGAGAGCTAAACTCTCGTGATCACTCAATTTATACTGAAAATGACGTTGTTGGTCACCTGTCCTGTCTATTACCCCCTGGAGGTGCAACATTTACTTCCTTGTGACCCCTCTTACTACCCGGCACCCCCAGCGTGGCACACAAGAGCCAGCAGTGACCTCAGTCACTACAGGAATAAGCATCAGCAAGACCCTGTCTGCATCCCAGTCCCAGGCAGTAACTGTAAACATCAGGTGTTATCACTGCCGGTAGCACACACTGTCTGCAAAAACATGCTGCGAACTTCAGAAAGTGCAGCCTTTAAGAAGAAACTAAACTGGAAAGTAAAAATCATTGAACAGAATTGGTTTCTTTAGCTCAAACCAGGACAATCTGACAGCTCATGTAGCAACTCTTAAAACAGATCCCATGGACCAGTCCGGGCCAAGGTTTTTCCAGAGATTCCTGATCTGCTCCTCTTTTATTACCAGCAAATCCTCTGCTCTATGAACCTGCCTCTAGGCAAAAATGCTAAAGAGACTGTCAAGATGAAGGCAAAGGTAGCACTCAGCATCTCAGCCTTTTCTGTATCTGATATCAGATCAGATAATAGTTGACACTTGAAGAAGCCTCTGGAAGTGGTCTTGTCCAATCCCTCTGTTCGAGCAAAGAAACCTAGAGAAGACTGCCCAGGACCAGAAAGCTTTTGAGTATCTCTAAAGATCAAGACTCCATAGCCTCTCTGGGCAATGCATTCCAGTGCTCAGTCATCCCTGAAGCAAAAAAACCCCACAAAACGCATTTCCTGACATTGAGACGTATCCTCTTATGTTTTAGATGGTGTCCACTACTTCTTGTACTGTCACTGGGCACTCACTGAGAAGAGCCTGGCTCCCTCTTCATTTGCTCCTGTCATGTATTTATATACATTAATGGAGATACCTCTGAGCCTTCTCTTCTCCAGATTCAACAGTGCCAGCTCTCTCAGCACCTCCTCACATGAGATGATATCACAGAATCACACAATGGTCAAGGCTGGAAGGGAACCTTCTAAGTCATCCTGTCCTATGCCCCTGCCCAAGGAGGCTCAACTACAGCAGGCTGCCCAGGACCACATCCAGTCCCTTAATCATCTCCATGGCCCTTTGCTGGATTCTCTCCAGTAGCTCCATATTGCCCTTGTACTGGGGAGCCCAGAACAGGACTCCAGGTGTGGCCTCACCAGTGCTGAGCAGAGGTGAAAGATCACTTCCCTCACACTGCTGGCAACATTCCTCCTAACGCAGCCCAGGGTACAGGCTGCCTTTGTTGCACAAGCACATTGTGGGTTCCTGCTTATCCTCTTGTCCTCCAGGTCTTTTACTGAAAAGCTGCTTTTCCAGCTGATTGGCCCCCAGCATATACCAGTGCATGGGGTTATTCCTCCGCAGGTGCAGGATTTTGCAGGATTCCTTTTGTTCAGCTGTATGAGGTTCCTGTTAGCACATTTCTCCAGCCTGCTGAGATCCCTCCGGATGGCAACACATCCCTTCAGTGCATCAGGGACTCCTCCCGGTTCTGTATCATCAGCAAACTCATTGAAGGCATGCTCTCCCCCACCATTCAGATTACTAATGAAGAAGTTAAGGAGAACTGGACACAGTATTGATCCCTGGCATACACCATTAGCTACTGGCCTCAAACTAGAATTCGTATCCGTGATGACAACCCTCTGATTTCAGCCATTCAGTTTTCAGTTCACCTCACTATCTGCTCATCTAGCCTATATGTCATAAGCACCAGATTATCATTAAATCAATGTCCTGTTCAGCAGCAGGCTCATATTTTCCTGATTTACTCTTTTACATATAACTTAGCAGCAGATGCTGCCCTCATTGTCCTGGTCATCTCACAGTGGGTTCAAGCCTCCCCAAGACTTATCTTTCCTGACACTGTCCTTACCCAGCCGAACAATACTGCTAAGTTCCTCCATTATAGCCTATGACATCTATGATAAGCAATTTGTGCACTGAAGCCCTGTCAGGAATCCCCCGCTTAGCCAAGCTCATCTTCTCATTTGCCTGCCTGCTTTCCTGACCATCAGAACGGCCTCGCACTCATGCTTGGACAAAGTCCTCCTTAAAGGTCCTGATGGCTCTTGTGAGCTCCTTTGCTCTTCAGAACTGTCTCCCATGAGATTCTGCCTGTGGTCTTCCTGAAGAACTGGAAATTTGCTCTCTCAAAGTGCAGGGCCTGTGCTTTGATGCTTACCTCCCTCAGTCCTCTCAGGATCTGGAGCTGTTTCTTGGTCACTACAGCCAAGGCAGCTGTTTGAGACCACATCCCCGTCCAGTCCTCCTCTGTTAGTGACCATCAGATACAGCTGCCCTTGCTGGTGCATCTGGTAGCATGTGTGAAGATGTCCCTGATGCTGCCCAGAAATCTTCCTGACTGCTCGAATTGCTGTGTTGCCTTTCCAAGAGATGCCCAGCAGGTTAAAGACAAACACCAGAGACAATGTCTCTGTCCATTTCGCTGACCAGCAATCTCTTCAAATCAAGCTTCCTCTTGAAAAAGTTTCCTCTTCATCACATCAGTTCTTGCTCCTCACTTAAGTGCTTCATCTGCACACGCTGGGAGACTGGAGGCCTCCTTGCAGAGATGTCTCAACAGGCAGCAATAACCAGAAGACCAAAAGTAAGCACTTCAGCAGAGACTGCTGCTTGACCATGTCACTCTGACAGTGATTATTTGCTTGCCTTTTTTTAAAAAAAAAAAAAATCTCCAGTGATCGCCAAAAGATAAATTCTTCAAGTCTGTATGCTTTGCTGGATTTATTTCCAAGGGGTGTAAAAATGCAAGATTTGTTCTGTCCTTAACTACAGCCTGAAAGTTGGTTAACTCTGCTCCTAAAACTCCTGAAGAGAAGTCAGGTATTCAGCATTCATCATGCAAATCCCCACAGTACCTCCATTGACAAGCATTACACAGAAGCTGCTTTGAGCCTTCAACTCCAAGGACCCTGCCCAGTTTGTCCACTGGGTCATTAGAATCACAGAACAGAATCATAGAATCATTATGGTTGGAAAAGACCTCTAAGATCATAAAGTCCAACCATCAAGACAACACCACCATGACCACTAAATCATGTCCTGAATGCTCCACAGAACAGGCACTTACCTTCCTGATTTGCATCATTGTTAACTGTCCGCTTGCCTTTCAGTGCACTGTACTCCTCGTTCAATTGTTTGTCTAAAAAGAGTTAGTGAGTGAATTAATGATCAGTGCAACACCTTGGAGAGGAGAAAAACCCGAACAAACAGTCTTTTTTTCTGACTTTAACTATAATGTTCATATTTCACTATCCCTCTGAAGTAAAATAAATTCAAGAAAAAAAATACAGGTCTCAGAATTTCCTTGAAATCCAGAACTTGTCCTTCTGTAAGGAAAGAAGCCTCCAAAATTAACATTTTGCAAGCATGTAAGCATCCCAGCTCTAAATTGGTCAAGGGTCAGATCTATTTGCAATCAGTATAAACAAAGCTTTGAAGCTGCAGTGTTTCATTATCTTAAGGACTGCTTGAGAATTTTTTCCATCAACCCAATGACATCGTACTACAAATATATCTGTGCACTCTTCTGTATGCAAATAAAAAGTAACATTCTCAAAAGGCCAATTTGTTTATTCACTGTAAAAAGGGGTTCACCCTCATACATGAGGGGAAGTGATATACAGACACAGAATGCAGCATCATTCCCATCATATCAAGAGGGAAGCTGAAGCCCCAAGAAGGTATGTGGCTCAGTGCTGTTTAACAACTACAAGGATCCAGGTCTTTGACTTTTCATCTAGTGATTTACCCACCACCATTTACCGTTCCCTAAGACAACAGTTCCCTCTAGGCCAACAGGGGAGTGGTAGTCTCTACACTGAGAACATGCTGGTATGTCGCACTCAAAGAGTTGTGGTCAACAGCTCAATGTCCACGTGGAGACCAGTGACAAGTGGAGTTACTCAGGGGTCTGTTCTGGGTCCAGTGCTGTTCAACATCTTTGTCAGCGATAGGGATGACAGCACTGAGTGCACCCTCAGTAAGTTTGCCGACGACACCAAGCTGAGTGGTGCCATGGACTCACTTGAGGGAAGAGATGCCATCCAGAGGGACCTTGACAGGCTTGAGAAATGGGCCAGTGCAAACTGCAGGAGCTTCAACAAGTCAAAGTGCAAGGTCCTGCACCTAGATTGGGCCAATCCCAGGCACAAATACAAACTGGACACAGTGTGGGTGAGAGTAGCCCTGAAGAGAAGGATCTGGGGGTGGTTCATAGATGAGAAGCTCAACATGAGCCCGCACTGTGCTCACGCAGCCCAGAAGGCCAACCACATCCTAGGATGCATCAAGAGGAGTGTGGCCAGCAGATTAAGAGAGGTGGTTTTCTCCTTTGCTCTGCTCTTGTGAGACCCCACCTC
>NW_009706301.1:0-34928 GCF_000703405.1 Apaloderma vittatum | reverse complement strand
AAAAAAATCAACTCTTATGCTATAGCTGAAAAGGTGACCTTAACTGGAAAGTGAACTTTCACTGAAAATTGGGATTAAGGTTTTTGGAATATTTTTGGGTATGTTTTGGCCCGAAATACTGAAGTCTTACTGGTGCATATCTGAAAGCAGAACTGAGGATCCAAAATACATTCCCGTTCGGTCCCCATGTGTTGCCTGATCTAGTTGAGGGGTGTCCCTGCCCATGACAGGGAGGTTGGATTAAATGATCTCTAAGGTCCCTTCCACCCTAGGCCATTTTATGATTCTATGATATTGTATGCTTGTGTGAGTTGTTTAATGATAGACTTTTAATTGTTGAAAGGAAATAAGTGGAATGATGCTCAAAGCTGTTGATGAGACACTTGATCCTCTGTTCAGTATCAGTTTAATTTCCTTGTTTCCTGGAGAGACTTCTTATCTCTCTGATTTCATAATGCTTTTACTCATCTGGCAAGTTCTATTTGCTTTTTCTAGGATTCAATACTGCCTACAACAGAGGTTTCTATCAGTGTGGTGTCATGGACTTCAATTTAAATGCACTGGTAATGAGTTTGACCTGGCCCTTCTGGCATTTCTGAGATTATTGGGAAAACTTCTGCATCACCCAGTTGATCACTGATTGTGGAAAACTTGTCCATGTAAGAACACTTAATATGGTTCCAGGATTAATGTTGTGAGCTTGCTTTGTATTTCAGCGTGTTTTCCAGAGAGGACAGGGTTCAGTTACTAACTGCCCTTTGCATGGTGAACTGAGCACTGCGGTAGGCAACACAGCTCTCTATTGCAGACCACTAGCAAGACACGTATTAGATTTTTATCATCCTCCAGGGTAGAATTCTATTTGCAAGGCAATTCTTTGAGTTTTTAAGGAGGAGCTGTCAAAAGTGATGCAAGAATCCTCCCTGCTTTTTCGAGAGCAGAAGGTCAGAGTCCTAAGAATTTTGTTTTGGTGTAAAATTTTGATGAGTTAACCAAACCACTGTGCAGACTTGCATACAAATCAGCTCTTAGTGAGTAATAAAATAATACTTTCGTTTCGTTTTTTTTTTCTCTTTGCTTGTGCTGGAAAGCTTTGGAAGACACATGATGCTGTCAAGGCTGTCAAAACTTCATGCAGTCAATTTCAGCTGCAACAAAAAAAGTAAAATAAAAAATACAACTCCGATGTGAATGGCAACAGGCAGAACCTGGCAAACTCTCTGACATCAAGGAAGAAGGGTGTTGAGAGATTCCCCCTCTTCAAGATCATGAGCAACATATGTTCAGCTTGGTTTTTTTCCTGTGTCTTGAGGAGTAAATAAGGACATCTTCCCCCCCTCTAAATTTCCACACTTGTGAAAGAAAACAGTATAGGCTACATTTTTGTGCTAGCATAGTTTTAATTGGGGAGAACGTCTGTCTCTGGCTTCAGTTCACAGTGAGAACATGGAGCTGTGGACTGGCAGATGTGCAGGCTGTTTGTGGTTCTCATGGAAACCTGTGGGTTACTGAAGCTGCTTGGAAATTCTGTTTTCACGCAGAAATTTAATCACCCCAACATCTGCTGGAAGGGCAGCCTGGCAGGATGTAAGCAGTCCAAGAGGTTTTCGTAGTGCAGCAACAATAATTCTAGGTTGCAGGTGATGGATGAGCCAAAAAGGGGAGATACTCAGTTGAACCTGCTGCTCAAGAATAATTTGGGAGTAACCAGTGACAGCTTTGGCTGCTATGACCGTAGGATGATGGTATTTGAGGTCCTGAGGGAAGTGAGGCAGGTGAGTGGCTGAACAACAGTTGTATGGAGCCAAATCATGTTGGAGATGTGTAGCAAGGGGAGCAGAAGAAATGGATCTGTTCAAATTTCAAAGCTGAATGTAACTTTGAAGTTAGCTGTGTTTTGACTGGGGAGTCAGACCAGATGACTTGCAAATGTCTCCTCCATCCTAAATTATTCTATGATTGATTTTATCCCATTTGTCACAGCCTTTAGTGGGTTATATCACAGGATATTGTCTCATCTTTTAACAGCAATCTTTAATTTACTGTTCTGCTTATTGAAAAAGCTCATTCTTCTGACCAGGAGTCCAAGTTTCCTCATTCTTGGTGTTTAATGTTGCAGTATCAACTATTAGTGTGTGTTGGAGGATGATGATGAGTGAGGAGGCTGCAAGGACCTGAGGATTTTTTGACAGGGGTTGAGGAGAACTGAGGGAGAAACCAAGACTTTATGGTCATCCTGTTAGGGCATGGTTGTTCCTGCTCCAGGCAGACCAAAGCCAGTTGTTCTCCCAAAAGTGTTAGGACTGAGGAAAACCATCCTGCACGAAGAACCACTGCAGAGATCTTCATGCAGATGTTTGTCTCCGTGCTGTTCTTTGTGAATCTTCGCTGTGTGTTTTTAACTCCAAGGGAATGGCATTTTGCGTTAACTCTGTTATGCAGCCTTTGTAAATTGCCTGAGCTACCGGATGGATCACAGACTACCAAAGAGCTGCTATATGAGGAGTGTAGTCATTTTACTCAATGGGGAGTTGCATACGCTGGACTTTGAAAGACTCCATTTAAGGAAAAAAAGAGATCGTCAAAGCCAACATTCTTCAAGTAAATAACTCTTTAGCTTTGATATGCCTGCTTCACGCTGCCTTGTCAGTCTAGAGGAAAGATGTACCTTAAAGCAAAGTGGACAACTGAGAGTGAAAGATAATAAAAGATTACAATAAAAGAAAGGAATCTCTGTCATAAAAAAAAAAATACAAGATATGGTTTTATATCCATTGCAGCAAGCATTCATAGGAGTGGATAGCTAATGTACAGCCTGGGCTCTAGATACTTTTGGTGGAGTTTTATCATGTTACTTAAAGCTCTGCAGTGTGATGTGAAAAATAATAATGGGGGGGAAAAAAATCCCCTACCATACAGTTTTTCTGTCACATTGCAGAATTTCCTAATGTTACCGTTATGAAAGAAAAATCTGTAATGGGCTGATACTAGTTTTGCTGAGCAGGCAGGTATACAGTACATAAGCTCAAGGACCAGGGTTCATTAACATAATAATTTACAATTGAAGTCAAGATGATTAATATTTAGCAGAGCAGAGGCTACTGCCCCCGAGCAGTCCTGTGGAGCCTGTCGGTAGAGACCAGGGGGAGGCAAGAGTATGTTGTTATAACTGAGAGTGTTTGTCACTTTTAAGGATGTTTCTTTGAGTTCCTCGACTTGAGTGAGCACTTCAAATCCAGTAATCACTGCTGAAAGTAGATTAAGCCGGTTTGGGGTTTAGTTCTCTTTCCTTAAGCACTCCAGATTGCTGCTGGTTTGGGATGGATAGGTGTTACCTTGAGCATGCTTCCACATCTAAGTACAGCTCAGGATTGCATGCCCCGTGAAGTAACCGCAAGGCATAATCTGCCATGTTTTAATCTGTGTGGCTCTGTGTGGCCCTTAAAGTTGCTGGTTGTTTTTTTTCTTTTGCTAAAGCCTCAGAATGGAGGTAACAAAGGGGGTCATCAGGATAGATCTGTTCAAACATGTGGGACACAGGTGGAGAAATGAGTCTGCCCTTATTTTAAGAATATGACATATGGTACAGAGAGGTGATGTGAACAGAGTGGGCACAGGATTATCTAAGCATACTTTTTAAACCTTGCAGAGCATGGAGGACACCTCAGTATGACTGGTCCTAGCACCACTGCCTTGTGGTATTTCTAGCTCATTGAATAGAGGAAGGGGCAGAAGGTGTCTTCCTTCCTATGTGCATGACTCTGTTCCTTATCTTCTGAGTTCTGAATGGTTTGGGGCGGGGGGGGCTCAGGCAGAGGACTGAGTTGAGAGGCTTGGGAGGACCAAGTAAAGTGATGGTGGAAATAGACTTAATTGCTTTGCTTCATTTTCCCCACGTGCAAAAGGAGGATTAGCGCCACTTCTGCTTTGTGTGGTGAGAATGGATATGCTAAGGCTTTTTTTGTTTGTTTGTTTTAGCTAGTGCAATTGTAGGACCCATGCCATAGCTGTGGCACTTGCCGTGCTGTTGGTCTGGTAAACAGCAACGATGTGTAACCCCAGAGACCTTGATGCATTCAGCATTTCCGCAGTGTTCTTCCAATGGGCACTATTTTGGTGTTTGTTTTCTTCCTAATTTATGTAATATTGTTGCAGAGAGGATGTCAGGACAGGCTGATTTAGTAATAGAAAGTATTTAGTAGTATCTGTTGCTGATGGCAATGCAAAAGGCTTCTCGGTGGTCAACTGGAAAGAGAAGTAACAGGACCTTCTCAAACTCTCTGTTGGTTGCTGCTGCTTGAATGAGGGTTTGTGCTGGCTGGAGCATGTTCTGCGCAGGGAGAGGTGTCTTCTGCTGACTTGAGTGAGTGGAAAGTCTCCAGCTCTGCACAGGTTCAGGCACTTGAGATGGTCTGTACATGCGTGTCCCCTGTAGGTTTCCCTCGCTGGGACTGCGCGAGAGGCACCTTATAATTATGGATCTCGACACTCAAGTTTCCTTCCCAGGAGTTCCATAGTAGAAGGTGGTAGTACGAAAATCCTTTTTTTTTTCCAGAAAAACACCTTTTTTGGCTTGACAGGTGAAACTGGATGCCGCAATTCTGAAGCAGAAGAGCACATGGTCCTGTGAAGAGTAGGTTTTGGCTGACCCTCAAAATATTTTTGTTGTTTTTATCTTTTGTAGGGAAGGATTGCAACAAGTTTTACCTTTCATAAGCAAGGGCCCTACAACAGAGGGAGAATCTGAGAAAGCAATAAATAGTATCAGCACATCCCTCTCCCACTGATGCCCTGCGTTTATACACATCCATGCACAACCATTCTAACAATATGGCAAACTGTCAAAGATTTCCAGAGTACTTTATGCTGAATCACACTGGAACGGTGCTGCACCATCATCTGAATGTTGTAATGGCTCGTTTTGTTTTTGTAGTCAATGCAAACGGATTAATAATGATTTGCCACTTACTATAAATATATATATGCCACTTACTATAAATAATGCCCTATTTCCTCCACGTAATTGTGCAGATCCTGCAGAAAATTGTGGTTTTGACAGGCTGTAGCCCCAGTAGAGCTCTTTCTCTAGAGACAGTTTGAACTGGTGGAAGTGATGTGTGCATGGTTTTAGGCATTGCATATCTGGGAGCAGCTGCTTTTTCCTTCCTTTTTTTTTTCTATGGTCTGTTCCACTGTGTTTGGAAAAACCCCAACGGTCAAATGACCAAATTGTGTTTGACAGAGACTCAGTTCTGAAAAAAATTTAAAGATTGGAACTTAACCAGGGAGTGAATACAAATAGAGGCTGGGATTCACCAGGTGATGAAGGAATGGATGAGGAGTGGTACAAGGGACGACAGCTTCATCAGGGAGAAATAGCAACAGGTGCAATATGCTGTAGGCACAATGTGTTATTTCATACCAAATACTACTGTTTCTCTGTGTGTCAGTCCCTCAATAGATTTGCCTGAGCATAAACTTGGCATGAATGAAGTCTGGCCCAAGCTGATGGAGTTCAGTTTGAGCCAAGTTTACCTGATCAGATCCCAATGAAGTTTGAGTTGAAAGTCTTCAAGGATGGCATTTAGCAAATTCTGGGGCATCACATCAACAATTTCAAGACATAGACTATATTATAGGCGATGCTCATTACCATGCTGCAGAGCGGTAGATTGAAACCACCCAGTGTAAAATGTCTCGGGAGATAAACTCTGTCCGTGTTGTGCCTCACTAACAGTACTTGGCTTGTTAAAGCAGTCAGGGGAAAAAAAACTACTCTATGCTAATACTGCGCTTAGAGGAACAGCCTGGCTGAGGTGCAAAGATATCAGCAACACTAGTTAAAGGTGCTTTCATCAGGAGATATTCGCAGGCTCCTGTGCTATGCTTTGAGAGCAACAATTCACTTGCAGTGTAGTCTGCTGTGGATTCTCGTTGGGAATCACATGGGATAACTTGTCCCTGAAATTGCCTTAAATGCTCCCTAACACCTTAACCTAGATTTGCAGTGCATAAAGGCTTATTTTGAGAGGGACAGATTCAGTGGCAATTTAGATCTATGGCGTGAGCCGGTCTTTTTAAAAGATGTTGTTCTTAGCCTGTAAGGATCTTAAACCAAAACATGCTCAGTGCTGCAGCATGCTGTGTGCATTCTACGAAGAAATGCGTAGGTTGTGAAGTGTTTGTAAATGTTTTGCTTTAATTTTAGAAAAACTGTGTAGTAGAGGAGAGAAATAGAAGGAAAGAGAGTTTGAAGGAGCTTATAAGAGTTGTGGGGTTTTTTTGTGGTATTTTTTTGTTTTTTTTTTTAATAGAGAACTGACAATTTTAAATGTCAAGGCCATAATAGCAAATAATTAAAAATGCTTAATTGTCATTTTGCATTCAGGTTTGCTCTCCATGCCGCAAAGCCAAATATAAATTAAATTGCCTGCTGCTCAAATGTGGCCACTAAGAGACTAAGACATGGCAGGCATTTTACTTGAGGAACATGACGTAAGGACCAGTAATTTTGGTTAAAATGAGGTGGAAACATGTCTTAAGTCTCAATTTTAGTAGGCAAAAGAGCAGCATCCTGGTGTATCCCACATAACTGTGTTGTGTATAAGGCAGAATGGCTAGAGACTTACCTCAAAATGCTGCATGTTGCACTGGGGAGGAATTTTTGTGGTTAGCTACATTTACAGAGGCATAGAAATGCATCAATGCCCTGGGCTTTATGGTGTGTGTTTTGAGTAAGAGAGTTTGTCAGCAAACAATGCGATATATTCCAGGAGAGTCAGGAAAGCAATTATCTTCCCTGGCACCCTCATTTCAAAAAACAGCAATATTGTGGGGCAGGGAGCTAATTGCTCCATCTGTTGCTTTGGGCCTCTTGGAGGGAAGAGAGGTCTGTCTGCCACGTTGCCTAGTGCCCGACACACTGAACGTGAGGGCTAGCCTGTCCAGGCAGCCTGGGACTTGAGAGCAGGCAGGAGCAGGCTCTCATTGAATGTTTAAAGTGCAATTTTGCTGTTATTGCATTGACTTTATAATAACCTTAATGATATTCCCCACATCACTGTGGTAGGCAGAGTTCTTGTGTGTGTTATCTTGTCAGACTGGAATCAGTGAGGTTCATTGTTTTCAATGAGGACTTGTGCTGGATGCAATTTTCTGCCTCTTGATTCAGTATGGTTTTGAACAATGTAAAGCTTTCTGTGGGTGCAAACTGCTGAGTAAAAATGTGTTTTGGTGTCCGCACATATTGCCATGGCTCAATATTACACCTACATTTGCAGAGAAGTCCTCAGTGTATACCAGTTTGTATTGATGATCTGTTTTACTTTGTGTAAAAAAAAAAAAAAATTGTTGGCTTTTCCATCTTCAAACTTGACCTGCAGTGTCTTTGTGTGCTTACACAGATGTATGATGCTTTGATATATATTAGCATTGCTTTGTAATCTTATGTTTATGAACTGCTCGGGGATTCTGGAATGACAATTGCAAGATATTTGTGAGTTAGAAATATGGACTGAGCTGATTTATGCTTTTTGCTACTGCTCACGCTACAGCTTAGAAAGCAAACGGACCTTAAGGTACCTTTCCATGGCTTGCATGCAGGCAGAGCCTGGAGCTTTGGCTTTTAGCCAGCAGTTCATTCCACGCTGGGCCTCTGTCAGCTCATATTCTAGTTTTAGGTAGCTTAAAATAATAAGAACAAAAATTCAAGCCATGACATGGAGACTTCATGAGTATTACAAGTTTTACTAAGGTCAGTTAATAGATTTTACTGGTCTTCACCTTCCATTGTTTAAAATGCTTGTGAACATCCTGCTCGTAGCCTACACAGTGTCTCGAGGAGTGACTGTAAAGTTATTGAGGAGCTGGATTTGTGTCATCAGAGCCATCTTCCATAATCGCACCGTGCTGCATTCTGATTTTTTTTTCAGGAGCTTCTTGGTTTAATATAAATTGGAAAGCCTAGTTTTATCATGTTTATAAATGCTGCTGGCAAGGTTTGCTGGTTATTCGCAGAGTAGACAGAAAAGGAAAAGGAGGCAAGTTATTAATACTCAAAAGTCATTTGCTGTCTGTGTGGCTTTAACAGGACATCAGTGTGAGCTGTGACCCCACATTTCTGGGTGTGTAACCTGGTCAGGTTCAGCTGAAGATGTATTTATGACACATGTACAACCTACGGTGAGATGGCAGTGGGATTTCTTTCTCAAAACAAGAATGTCCTTTACTGGACATGCATGTAAATATTAGCATTGAACTTGAAAGAGTAGTTTTGTTAGAGAACATGGTTGAAGGTGAGATCTCATAAGCCTTGTGAACATGACCGAGGGATGTGGGAGACAGTTCATTGTTTTGTCTCTCCTATAAGGAAAAGGTGCTCATGAGGGCTGAAATATCACTTAGTTGTTATAGGTAAAGTAGTTTTGAAATAACCTGAGATGGAAGAGCCCTGGTAAGATCGCACTGCTTCTAAGAGTGCTACCTTGGTTTGTGTAGAAACTCTGCTGTGCGTTGTCCAACCCATGTGTAGGTTACTGAAATGATGGGATTGTCACACAGCGCTTGTGCCGCTGTGGTTTTCAGTTGCCTTTTGCTTTTGTTGCTTACATTATGCATATACCCCCAATCCTTGAGTCAGCTCTGCCGATTAGCTCATTAAATTTATGAACTCCTCAGCACCAAACTTTGATCTTTGCTGTGTTAGAGATTTAAATGATGAAGCAAGCCTGTGATTTTTCTGTTGAGGAGTCAGAAATAAAAAGCACACATTTAAAGAGCCCAGGAGGTTTCTTAATAGCCTGGCATCCTATTTATGATACTTTATTTTGCAATATGCTCCACTTAAATCTCTCTCCTTCTCTAAATACCATCATTGAGCCTTGCAGCTAAAGACACAGATATGTGCTTCATCTGCTTGGGCTCAGGCTGCTGGCAGTATGTGCAGAGAAAGCAAAACCAAAGCACTAGCATGAAGCTTTCTCCCCATCTCCCAGGGCACAGGAGATCCAAGGGAGCAGCTCCCTGCCTCCCCAGCTAGTTCAGGGAGAGCAGGACTGGCCGCACTGGGAGCCGCTGCCGTCCTTTGCTGCTCCACTACTGCTCAGCCCCTTTGGGCTGGCAGCAGCAGCGATTCAAAGAGTGATGGTTGCTTAGCTCCATCTCAAAAGTAGCACTGTCAGAGGTAGAAAGCATCTTGATACAAGGAGTTGTTGTCATCAGGTCCTGTTTGTTCCATCCCTTGCCTGCAGCACGTCCTGCCCTCCCTGGGAGGGGGTGAGGATGCCTGCCTGCAGCATCGAGTCCCTTCCCGGAGCCCCATCCAGTGCACGGGTTGGGAAGCAGGCCATGGTGAAAAGGTTAATTTTGCTTTATTAACTCCCCAGATTTTTACGTTTTGAGACTGAGAAAAAGTCTGAATGATCTCTAAGGTCCCTTCCAGCTTAGGCCATTCTATGATTCTATGATCTTTCCTATCTGTAAGATTAATTTTTAGAATTAACAATTTATGCAAGCGTGCTTTTTGGTGGATACTGCTGTTTTCAACTGAAACTTAAAAATACAAAGAACGACACTTCAGAGTTGGAGGAGTGGTTCTCAGTTTGAAGTTAAAAGAGCGGGCTACAGGAGAAAAACAAACCCAGGTTTGCATTTAAGGCTGATTTTTGACAAATTGTTAGCTGTAGTAAGTGGTATTGATTTGGTTTTGGAGATTTGAGGGTTCAGAGTGAGCATGTTTCGCCTTGTGCCTGGTTTTGCAGTTGCACAAAGGAAAACTATGGGAGATACTTTTTATTTTTCTTCCTATTATCAGTACCCAGGTACATAACTCTGACTAAGCTATCCAGCTGACATGGCTGCAACATCTTGGCACATGCAATAACGGCTGCAGCTTATTTTTTAAAGAGTTTCAAACAACCCAAGAGGTAGGGAACTTATTCCAGGCCAGGAATTTGATTTTGATTAAGATGTAACAAATATGTACTTCTTGAAATAGTAAATAGATGGTACGAAAATGTTTAAACTAAAAGCAAATAAAGCTGTAAGTCCAAGGTAACATATTAAAAAAAAATAAATTAACAAGCCTGTAGATACTGAAGGAATTATCTCCCGTTTTCACCTACATGAAATGAGTTTCATGAGCTGGATATTTTTTTGTTTAAAGACCCCCTCCGTATGTGTGTACTTACTGGCTGCTACAGCAGGAAGGGCAGTGAGGAACAAATTCTTGAGGCTGAAATCACAGGTGCCTTCCAGGAGAGCTGCATCCAAAGAAAAATGAAGCATCCCAGCAAGGTGCATAAGGCGCAGGAAGAATTCTGCTTACCTGTCGCTCATGTGCTTGTTTCATTGACTCCAGTTTCCGCAAGAGTCAGAACTGAATCTTCTCATGTCTCCTCCACAGATGAGAAGAAAGGAAAATCTGAGGCAATGACAGTCCTTGGTTTGATTTTTGTAGTTTAGCGTAGAACAAACATGACAGGAACAAGCTTCCACTCTTTTTTTAAAAAAAAAAAACCCAAAACAAAACAACAAGAACTTAAGGTGCTTGGGTGTTCTGTGGTGATGTGTTTCATGTACAATAAAACATGCAATCTAAGGAAGTAAGGCTTCTTGCAGAGCCTGGCTCACTGAAAAAATAAGCTAGGCAGACATTTGCACAGATGGGCATTCATGTAGATGCATGCATTCACGTGGATTTTAATAGTTCATTTTATATACATGAAAGTCAATGGCATGTAGTAAATCTGACCTGACACACTTTAAATAACTGTGATTTGGTGATGTTCCATGTTCCAAATCTTGAAAGCATTGCTATAAAGAGATTCTGGAATATGGATGATCTTGGCAAAGTGAAGCCCGACTGTTGGATCGGCTCAGAGACTCTTGCGAACTAAGTGATAAGAGGAATGGCATAGAGATGAAGTTTCAGTTCCTGGTAGAGGTTTGGATAATATAAAGGTGCAGGTAATTTGACATTTGTCTGTTCTGAATTTGATTCATTTCTATAGCTGTAAATGTTTTGTTGATGTAAGTGCACGTGTTAAAGCCCTGTAAGGAGAAACTTGTTAATTTTTGAAGCTTTCAGGGAAGCCGGTGCATCAGGAGAACAGGAGCAGCACAGCCAGAAGCAGGTGGGGCTCTTGGCTCTCCTTCCGAGTGGGAAGCACTGTCATGCCTTGTCAGGCTTCCTGGGGCGAGGACCCTTTCCCCCTGCTTTTTCGCACTCGTGCACCTGATACTGTGACTACAAACAGCACCAACCATTGCCCGTGAACAAAAAGCAATCGTGGGACTCAAAGTCAAGTTGAGTCTTGGTCAGAAGACGTCCTGGCAGTTCAGGCCAGATGTTCTTTCTGTGCACAGCAGCTGGTGAGTGCTGCTAAGCGGTTAAGAGGAGGCACCAGAGGAGCAGTCTGTGCCATGAAAGGGCAGGAGATGATCAGGGGTGAAGGGGCAACATCATCTTGAGAAACACTCTTTGGTTTGAATTGGATTATTGTGCTTGTAACTCCATTGCTAGGTGGTATCCCACAGGGACCCAGCAACTTTGACTTTTTTTAAGGGTCCATATGCACATAGCTTATAGAATTAAGCCATATTTGCATCTCATGTCACATAGTAAGCAGAGCAGAATATAGAAATACTTTTAACAGCTCTGACACAGAATAGTAGCGAATCCTCTCTCTTGATAAGAAAACGCTGAATGATTCTGGATCAGTGACCCTGAATCTTTGTTTTTTCCCTGAAGTTCAGGATGGGGATTTAAATGGGAATCAAATAGGGTGCTAGGTGATATGTAGATAGGTGAAAGAGGAAGGTGAAAGTGGCAGAAGGAATAAATTGAATGTGCCAGTACAGCAAATGTACAACACTGCAGCATTAATATAGCGCAGTGATGGAGCCGTCGGTAATGGGAATCTGCAGAAGAACAAGGCTAGGAAACAGCAGAGGTCTTTTTCACTATTAAGCCTATGAACCTTTAGGCTACTCCCTATTAAGGGCATGCAATAAAACATTCTCAGCTGTTTCCAGAACACATTTTGTGGCAGTGACCACGGCAATATAGTAAAAACATTGGCTGCATTTTATAGAGGCTGCTGGAAGTGTGAGATACTTGAAAAATAAATTGGAGAAATGCTTGAAAACACTTTGGTTCTGCCCTCAGGCCACTACTATAATGTTGGGCTGCTTGCTTTTTTCCTGTATTGTTAATCTTTCCTTTTTCTGTGTACTTGGTTCCACGCCAGTCCTGCAGTACAGAAAATCAAAATGTCATCGACAACAAAGATGTTTGAAGAGTGAGTTTGTGCTGACAGGGAGCTGGGTGGTGGCCGCCCCGTCAGCACCATCCTGTTTCTAACTGAAGGTCCTTATTAAAATAACATTTAGCAATATGTTTTCCTAATTTTTGAGGGTGGCTGAGGTTGAATGTATTTTGATGAAGTTAAAAAAAATTACATTGCCTTGTTCTTCTAAAGTACTTCATTAAAGTAAGCAGTTAGTTAATTACCCTTGCAGGTCAGTGTAACAGACTGGCATTTTTTTTCCTGTTCATGCCTGGAAATCATGGTTTTAAACAAGTTTTCCCTGTTCCTCTAGTGTTTCCCTCGTGCATCCAGTATACAGTCTGTTTCTATATCTTGTTTTTTGTTTCTCCTAGCAGTCGCATTTCAAACTATACTTAAATGAAAGGGGCATGTGAATCATTTCCAGAGGAACAGGCGTTGGATGGCAAAAGGATTTGAAGCAAATTCATTGTTGCACCGTTTCAGCCCCTCCTTGCTGGCCTTGTGGTTCTTCAACAAACTCTGTAAATAAATTCTTCCTTTCTGACTGGAGGGTCTTCTGCTTCTGAAACAGAAAAATGAATGCTTAGTATGTTTTTTAAATATTGGGAGATGCAGTGATGTAAAAATTGGATTTTTTTTGAGTGCTGCAATCTGTTCCATTCAAGTAACCACTTTGTTTCCTTTGGCCGCTGATTTAAAGCTGGTACTCATCCTGAAAGGTGATAGCTAACCCCTTGTGTTCATACTGTTAATGAAGTACAAAATGTGGGACGACAAATACAATTTTTCTGAGGACCCAAAAAGGATATGCTTCAATACCTCATGAAGGAAAATAACTGAACTATTCCTGAGCATGCAGTAAAATAATTGTCACATGAAGTTAGGTGGATTTTGTTGAGTCAGCAATGTGTGTTCAATACTTATTGATAGGAAGGAGTGTCTCAAGTCGTGTGGTGGAAAGATAATGTTTGTTCTGAAAAGATTAGGAAATTTCATGTATTTTTGTAGTGGGTTGAGAAAGTGGAGCTTAATGCAGCACAGTTTCCTATTTGTAAATAAGTGAAGAATCAAGTGACCCTGACTAGTTCAAAACAAATTGTCTTACCTCAAAATTTAGGTGTGTTAAAGATGCTGTGGTCCATATCATCTCTGCTTGTTCAGCGAACCTTTTTGAACTATATCTGAAGAATTTATTGAGGATGAAAGCAAAGACATCCTAGAGGAACTACTTTAAAAACCAGTAGATGTTAATAAAGAATTATGTCTCCTCCTAAAGATTTTTAAGACCACCGTATAATATTCTATAGCAGGAATAAGATTGTTAAGTTCTATATAATGATATGAAAACACTGCATATGGAATGTAATAGAAAATTAAATATTTGGTATGGTACTTTCTCATCAGGGATACCTAAATATCACGAGTCTGGAGGGACCTCTAATTGATACAAAATTCAATTTGAAAGTGAATAAAAGGGCTAACAACTTTTCTGCAAAGAGCAAACCATAATATATCACAGTTCTGGGAACGTATGCAGTTCTAAAGTATAGCAGAAATGTTTCAGCAGCAGAAAATGACAGGGAAAAATGTCCTCTGAATGGAATTTGCACACCAGCAAAGAACCGTTGTCAGAGCACTCTGATGTTTCATGGAGGGAGTGAAGACATCAACGATACAGAATATAAAATGAGGAAAGGGCTGGCTCCAGGCTCTGTAGTATCAAGTAGAGGTGACTTTTTTTTTTCTTTTTTTTTTAATAGCCTCAATAATTTTACCGATGTTCCTTACTCAGTTGCTGAACAATGACTAGTATTCCACATGACTGCACCCAGGCAGACTGGGAGATAGATAATAATTCAAATCACCAGAAACACACAGGCTGCAGTGGTCTAAAACCACATTGAAATGCACCATTATTCTTTGTGCAGAAGGGTACTGGCTGCTTATTTTCTGAGGGCTACTGGTCACAAACTGTATTGTTCAGCTTCTTAGTTACATCTCTAAGGTTTTATTTTGTCTGTAATTGCATAAAACCCAGAAAGTGTGTCATAAACAATATCCAAGTTCATGATCTGTACTATGTCAAAGGAATTGCATTTTCAGTGATCCTTACTGTGAAGAGGCAGTTCCCTTAAATACTTGCCAACAGATGGTTTTGGTTTCTTCAGCTGCTTGATGAAATTATCAAAATCCTACTGCTACTAGTTTGAGAGACTTAATCATTGTTGGGACATGTAGTACAAAAAGCATTTTTCAAATAGCTGACCTTTTTCAGTTCTGCTTGCTATAAATGCAATTAATGCTCAAGTTTCTTTAGAGCTGCAATTAAGCAAATGTCAATGGCATGTTGTAGATGATTTGGTGCTTTTGAATAGACGTATAAGAAAGGAAGAAGGGAAGAAAACAACATTTTGGTAGGAAAGTGGGTATTTGTAGAGATGGCTTTTATCTATATATGTCAATGTAGCATGGACATATTGATACCTTTGATGTTCTATTTTGTTTGAATTTCATCATTTGTGTGGTGGATGAGGTGTATTTTAGTCCAAGATATCTCAGATCACTTGATCCTATTTTAAAAGCTAATTTTTAAAGGTGATGTGGTAAAATATAACAAAGATGTGCTAGCAGAAGTGCTCTCAAGTGCCATTGACCATTTCTTAATAATATATCACGTTTGCCTCACATCACATTAAAGTCACATAAATCACTTCTTCCTCCATTCTGTCCTGCTCCATATCAGAAATGAGATTGCTGTGGTACCTATGGAATGTTTTTTTTTTTCTTGGAAAATGGAAGCAGCTGCATTCAGTGGCCAGTTTTTCAAATGGAGCTAGTAGCATGGTTTCAAGAAGTTATTTTAGATTTAAAATTAAAAAATGCAGGTTTTAATATTTAGGCTACTACTGTGAAGTAGAAAAATGGCAAAAGAGACAAAAAATATCTTATTGTTTGGGCTGTGTGTGTAGCTGTAAATATTTTATAAAGCTGTGGCCAGCCAACAAGTAAATATTCAGTCTGCCCATTGTGACTAATTAGGAGATATCTGAGCTTTCTACTGACAGTGCTACCAGACAAATGGCCAGCAGCATAGCAAGGAAATATTCCTTATTGTTTTATACTGGTTTATGTTTTTACCTTTACTGCTGCGGACAACGTGAGATGTCTGTCTGAGAAACCTAATTGAGCTTCCTGATCAAGTATTTAATTCTAATAATGTTTGAATAGATGGACTAAAAATTTGTTATCGCTTTATATGTATTTAAAAGTAAACAAACAATAGAAAGTGGGCAGAGTGTCTGTGTTTTATAGCTGTGGCCTTTGGCAAGAGCAGTGTTCGCTTCTATAAATTCTGTTTGATATTGTTGGATCTCTTATGTGACAGCAATGTGGAAATGAAAGAGTATTACTGCAGAGAATCCAGGAATGAATAACAATAACACGCCAGCCTACTGGTGTTCAGATATGGGAAGGTGGCCACAGCTTTGAAACCAAGGTGTTCGCTTTGTTTTCCTTTCTTCTTCCTGGAAGACTGGGAAAAAATACATTTAAATGATGCTTATTTAAAGCCAGTAACTTGGTGGTTCACACAACCTTCGTTGTCGTCTTTTCTTTTTTTTCCCTATGAGTAAGTTGCTGGAGGAAAATGTAGCTGGATGAGATGTTTTTAGATGCCTTTGAAGATATAAAAACAGCAAATGGAAGCTGCAGTGGTATAAACATCAAAGATCAGCCCAAGGAAAATCAAAGGATTTCTTTCAGTATATCAGCTTGCCCATAAATTGAAAAGCTTCAACTGCTATCTGCATCCTCTCTACTGGGCACCTTACTATTGATTTTGATGCCACCCAAACATAAAAGGATGTACAGTATTTAACAACTATTTTTTTGTAGAATTCCACATCTCAATTCGAAAACAATAGTTTTGCCAAACTATGCCAAACTTTCTTCTTTAAATCTCTCATTTTTAAAAGTTTGGGGATGCAGCCAGCAGCCGTTCTCACTCAAATCTGTGAAGAAGCTAGATGCTGTTGTCTTGGATGTGCCAGCAACCTTGGCCTCCAGTACCAGATTGGCTGGCTGGATTATTGTTTTTAGTATTGATCTTAGTGCTGCAGTATTTTGTTATCAAATGCTATATGTCAATGTACTTGTACAGAGAGTGGGTGACATATATAATAAAATTATTCATATATATAATAAAATTATTCAGTATTAAATGCATAATCGTAGCACTTATAAATTGGCCAGTTCTTCTGGCCTCCTAGTTTTTGTTAACACATGAGAGGAGCCGGGCAGGGAGGAGGATGGAGGAATATCTTGACTTGGATGTCATAGGAGGTAGAGATCACCAGTAACTTAGAAAACCACTGCTTGCTACTGCATCCCAGTCTTTTCCTTGACTCCTGCAGACTTAATCCTGCATCAGGGCGGTCAAAGAATCATATTAATGCCAATAGGACAGGCACGTTGTGTTCTGCTTGTATTACTACAAGTGCTTTTCTCTTTATGACTTTTCAGACTGAAAAATCCAAAACTGGGCATTGTGAGTTTGACCGTATTTTGGCCACCACTGCAATCTCTCCCAAATGGAATCTCTCTGGTTGGGGGACAATGATCTCATGGGGGAAAGTTGTAAGATCGTTCTCAGTATCAAGCAGGGAGTGAATTCTCAGGGGTTGAACCCAAGATATTAATAGCGTGGGCATTTGTTTCTTCAAATAAGAGCAAAACGCTCTTTTGCCACAATTTTATGTAATGATTATCTTTAGATGTGCTCTCCTGGGTATTAGAGGATCTTTCTGGTGGGTTGGTTGTTTGGTTTTACGGGGTTTTTGTTGGTTTTTGTTTTTTTTTTTACTTTTGAGTTGTGTATTTTATACGGTAGCCAATTATTGCTATTTATTCCTATGACAGTAGCTTTTACTTGGTATGATTCTCTTTCCTATAAGTAGAGCAGAAAAACTAATTTATTGGTTAAACTTCATTCCTGAAAAAGCCTTTATGGTCTGTTAGGGAACAGGGCAAGACTCAAACCACTTGGTTGGGAGAGCAGCCAAGGGAAACAGTTTTCTAAAGATTCACTGGGTCGCAGTCCTGCTGTCTGTCTGTGCCCAAAAGATCTTCATCACTGGAAGAAAAAACTGTGAGAAAACAGGTTTTCTTTGGGGGGTATAACACTGTTTTGCCTGCTACTGAACAGTGGTAACTGTTCTGTATTGGACAACATCTATGTAGCCTTTAGCGTTTGTACATGCCTTGAAAATTTTGGGACCAGGAGGAGAGAACAAAAAGAGACATTTCTGGGTAGAGGTAGGGCTGGGTTGCCCTGGGCACTGTAGAACCCCTGCCTTGGACTTAAGAGAATCTCACTGCAGAGCAAGATGTTTGCTTTTGAAAGGAAATCTCAGTTGCTTGAGCTTCAGATTCTTTTTGGTGAAATTTTTTGTTTCTTTCGAAAATTTTCAAATTGCTTTAGTCTCTGTGCCTGTTGCTCAAGTTTCTGTGCCTCCAGCACCGTAAAGGCAGTGTCAGGGGAAGTTGTTGTTAGACTGATAAGAGAGTGGAATAGAAGAACATGCACAGTGTTGACAACTTGACAGTGAAATACCAGTGTAATAGCTGTACCCTGTAAAGCTGTGCTGCAGGCTCTGGCACAGAGTCCCTGCCAGCATGGCCTATAGAAGCAAAGTGCAGTGTGATCCACTAGTTTTATTTCTTCTGTACACGAGAAAATTTCTCTTCTGGGGAAACCACAGCAGCTCAATCCGTGTTACACCTCTGTTTGACGTTAATGCAGTTAGGAAGGTGTGATAAATGGAAAGCATATTTGTGCCCTCCTTGCTCTTGCAGTCACCCAAGACTGGCTCATCCCCATGCATCCCCTTGTTGGACATTCATGAGAATGCTAAAAGCTTGTTAGGTGCTTGATCTAGTTACCTTTCCTACTGTCTTAATTAAAAAAAACAAACACCACCTTACTTCATTTTCCCTGACTTTTCAAAGCTTTTCTCCATGTCCTCTGAGGATTTTGTCGCTTTCAAAGGCTGCAAATTAATATCCTTGACCACGAGGTCAGGAGTACGTGGGAGTATTTACAAGTGATTGGTTTGGGGAAGGAGGAAAGGTTGCATGAGATTTGTTCCTTCTGCCAAGCAAAATTTGTTGGAAATACTTTCCAAATGAGCTGGTACATGGTGGAGCATTGCTGTATGTCCCTCTCCTGCCCAGTGCTGCATGTGCTTGATTTAACAAGTTTTCCAGGACCCGTCTGAGGATATTGAAGAATGTTCTGTCTGTAAAGGGACCTCTCCACATGGCTGCACTGACAGTGTCCTTAGTGTTTCCATCCAAGGATTTCTGTGATCCTGCTGCGATGGGGAGCAGGAATTGCCCATCATCAGGCTTCACATAGGGTTCACAACTTACATTGATTTCTGTGGAAGGAACCCTTTGTGTGCAGCAAGTCCTTTTTGTTAGGTTTTTCACGGCTTGCTTTTTATCTGTCCTTCTAAACTTGCTTCAATAAAAAGGTTGTCTTGCAAAAACTGGGGATGTATGAGGCTGCTTTGAAACACCTTTTGTTTCTGAAGGACAAGTTGCTGTGTGCTGGTCTTCTCACGTGTAGTATTTTTCCCTGGAAGGACTGTAAGTACATAACAAAGCTGAGGAACGTCTGTATTTGACATGATGAAATACTTGATGTTTATTAAAGACAGAAATGCAATTTTGAAACTACCAGGACTATTCAGACTGTATATGGAGAAGTGTCATCATTCAAAATAGATTATGTTGCTGAACTAGTGTTGTATGTCATCTATTTTCACTCTCAGGTGGATAGGAAGCTAATATAATTATCTAGGTGTATAAAGTGGACTTGGGAAAAATCACCTCCTTATTATACAATTTCCTTTGCTGAAAAAAATGTGCACAGCGTTTTGTTGTGGTGTGAGAAGTAAGAGATAGGTGTAAGAGGTCTTAGAACAAGCGTGTCTTGAACCACGGGGGTGGACTTGCACGTGAATGTAAAGGAGAATGAAAATCTGTCTCTATACCTCTCAGGACGGTAGTGAAGGATGCAGGACGTTAAGTAAGTGAACACTGTGTGTTAGGTTTTTCTGAAGGTGTCTCGCAAGTGGTTTTGTCCTAGAGCGATGGCACTTTGCTTTCTCACTTTTTGCTTTATATATGCGTATCTGCTTTGCTCAGTGGTCACTGGGATGCTAAATTTAAGGGAACTGTAATAGCAGGATCACAGTGAAGTGGGAGGAGCTTCTGTCTGCTCTTCAGAGACAGTGATGCGAGTCCCCACCAGAGCGCGGTGATGGCAGGAGGTAGCAACGAGACCATGAGTGCCCAAGCTGTGGTTGGAACTGGAGCTGTGACGAAACTTGCATTAGAAAATGGTGATTTAATTATAAATGGCTTGAGAGATTGGTATGATTTTAAAAGGCTCTGGGTAGTGTTTAGCTTAAGTTGTTGGTATGACATGGACATTGTGAATAAAATCTTAGGTGGCATGCAGTGCTAAGGAAGCACTGACTTATTTTTAATGATGTACGTCCATAAAGTCCCAAACATCTGCCATTCTAATCTAACATTACAGGCATTCCAAGCTGCCAAGTCTTATGGTTGATTAAAACTTTACTGTAGCTTCGTATGCAAAGGTATATTCTGCATTTCTCTGCCTATAAGGATGGGAAAACTTGATGTCAGATTACATAAATGTTAAACTACAATTACAAACCTTCCAGACTCCAATTTTATGCCTCATGACTTGACAAACATTTGCTGAAGAAAAACAAGAACAACAACAAAAACGTATTGCCTGTTGTTTGTGGTACAGTTAGCAGTCTCTGTAGAGGACAGGTCTTTAGATTAGATAGCAGCTGGGCTGCTTCTGAAGGGGGAAAAATATAACAGGACCTTGTAGAAACCTTTTTCTTTTTTTGAATGTTAATGCATTTTGTCTCTGACCTGGAGGAGGTTGTTTATTGCCAGATTCCTCTCTTTATTCTTGAATGGTCTGGAACACGCTTCTACAAATGAAACATTATTATTGACATTAAGAGTGCCAATCCCTATTAATGCTTGCAATAACACAAAATCTAATTCAGGCATTTCTTGGGCAAAATACACCATTCATTCAAGTATCGTTTCAAAGAATGCCCACTGGGTCAAAATCAACGGATCACACATCTTAAAGCAATACAAGGATTACATATGTGATTGGTGAAAGATCAAACTTACTGTCCTATATGGCAAAGTAAATCGCCTGAGCTGTTCAAAGAGTTTCTTTCTTTATCCCCCATGCTGACTGCAGGGCTTTGAACAAAAAACTCTTTTAAAAGTGTTTCCCAAGATGACTACTTTTTTTTTTTTAACTGTTACGTGTTAAAAAAGGTATGTATTGTGTGTTTTGGGAGGAGAGGGATAGAATTAGTATGGAGGCTGGTATTTTAAATGTGAAGATTATGCAGTTCAAGAGGTACCATTATTAAACCTCATGTCTTAAAGATCTTGAGCTTATACCTGTGTCACTGGAAAACATGTAGAAACTCAGTTATGTTGAGAGAGTCCAGAGCTGGTAGAGGGCACTAAAATTCATTGGGTTTCCTGCCATGCCTTCACACTGTCTCTGTAATCTACTTTTGTGATTAATCTGTGGTATTAGATGCTAAGAAATACATGTGGTGCTTCTACTTTAGGCAGAGACAATACATTTGGTTTTAGGGACTGTTTCTGACTTCTGATGTAAGTTCAGAAGAATGTTGAATGTAAAGTGCTGGTGGCCACACAGTAAAATTGGTACTATTTTTCTTTCCAACACAAATGTGATAGCTCTTGATACAACTGGCAAAAACAACCCAAACCACACAAGACAATGGGAATCTGAAGATGTCACAGTGCCTGGCTTGAGGTGAACGTTACTGCCTCCAAAGCAGCACCCTCGTTCACAGCTCTGTAGTTCAACTTACGTAAACTTTAAAAAGAAAGGTATTAAAATGTTGCTCTGTGCCTTAGGCAGTTGAGTTCTGTGTGAATTTGGAAGCTTGAAGTGTAGATGGAGAAGATCATCCTTTCTAATCACCTTGGGGAGGTGGTTGTGTCATGTTACGTGGATCATGGAACTGCGCCATCGTATCTGGCACAGGAGTGGTAACTCAAGCAAGGGCAAAACTGCATTTTCTGCTGTGATCTATACCCATAGTAGCTATAAGGGTATGAGAAGAGAAGAAGGGATGGTACAGAAAAACTGCATTAACGTCAAGGGTAGATCAACAGCTTCCTTCACTGATTAGGTAACCCACCGCGATTTATCATCTCTCACCTTAAAGTGCTCCTGTTTGGCCTAGCGTGTGAAAATGTGGTTGGCAGTTGTTTCTCCTCCTACAGCACTATAGGATGTTGTTAGGGTTTTTTGCCCTTAAAACTTATCAGCTGACTAGATTTTTGAGCAATAAAATATTTATGCTTCTCCTTTAGTTACAAAGTTGCTGCTCCTTTTTTCACTAAATATATCCTGAATCTTGCAAATATGACAAAGTGGATCCATCAGTGTTTTAGCCACCTAACACTATGACGGCTAAAGCTGTACTGTTCTTGCTGCCTTCATGATATTCCACAAAAACAGCCTCTTCTGACTCATTCGGTGTTGTCTGACTGCTTGCTCTGTCGTCTGGGTTAAATATGAGATATTAACTAAATGCAAATCTTCTGTGCTGTGTTACCAGGGCAGACTTGTCCTTGGAGTATATTCACTGTTCTATTTCTTAAAGTCTAAAATGCTCAAATTGAGCTCTTGTTCAGGAGAGTGAGCTGTTAACCAGGGAGAAAGAAAATAAGCACAGTGAAAAGCCCCAAAAGAAAAGAGCTCGGCACCCAGTCGCTACATTTCTGGCTGTGTGTATTTTAGGGCAGGCTTCTTAGAGCAAACCCTGTGAGCCCTTCGAGCAAGATTTCCTCTCTCCTGCCTTGCCACTGACTTGTGTACCAGTTGAAGCAGGTCCTGAAGACGTCGCATTACTCGCTGTGGGCCAGTTTTTGAAATGGCAGTGTGAAAACCTGGTCACCAGGTGTTTCGGGAACAGCACAAAACTATAAAAAAAAAATTAGTAAGTATTCCCCACAGGATTTCTCTACGTCACTGTTGCTTCAAGGCAAACTTCAGGTGCTGCAGTCATTGTTTAAGAGGCAGTGGAAATCTTGCAGTACAATGTGTCTTGGTTTGAATCTCGAATATGCTGGAAGAGAAACTGTCTCTGTCCTCAGCCTTTCTACCCAATTAAAAAATGTTGCCTCTTGTCCTAGCAGCAGCTCTGTCTGAACAGCTACTAGACATCTGCATGCTTGATTATTTTTACTCTATTGAGGTTATTTTATTTTATATTTTATGTTTTGTTTTTATTTTTCTTTGGCACATGAAGCTATTGAGCAGAGTTGCCCCTAACATAGTTCTCTCTTGACTGTAATAGGACTTTAATAAGGTTTCAACTGAAGAACCAAATCCAGGTTTGGACACTGCAAAATTAGACATGGAAAGCAACAGGAAGAGCCCCAAAGGAAAGCAGTAAGAAAAATCTGGAAGACAAGATGTAATCATTAGAACAGTGTGTCTGGATTGACAGCACATAAAGAACATGTTAATCTTCAAGGATGTAAAAGGAAAGGAGAGAGTAATCTCTTCCACATGTCCATAGTGGACAGGAATAGAAGTAACTGGGTTAAATAGCAGCAAGAAAGACTTGATTTAGGTTTTAAGAAAAGCTTTTTAATGTTAGGGCTACTGAAACGCTGGACTGGATTATGTAATAAGGAGGTTATACAGGTGTCACCTCATTGAAGAAGAATTTAGATAGCCACCTCTCAGGAGCGACCTAAATATAATTATGGTATATAACGTGTCAAGGGTTTTTTTCCCACTTGTTTCTCTGTATGTCTTCTCACCCTGTGCCTTATAGGTAGTTGCAATGAAATGAGAGGATTAATGAAATGAGAGCGCTTTTTCAAAATGGGTCGTTTTATAGATGAGGATAAACTCTGGGAGGGAGGGGCAGGGGAGGGCACAGCTCACCCTTTTGAGCTGATGGACAGACCCATGTCTTCCTGACGCAGGCCACAAGTTGATAAATTACTTTCTTCAGCGTAGCCAGGAGAGGGGTGCAGTAGGGCAGGCAGCTTAGAGGAAGGGGCGCGCTTCTTGCACCCAGGGAGATTTGGATTCAACCAGGTGTGGTTGTGATAACCTTGCTTTGGGTATGGGTTCCCTTCACCAAAACGCTGGCTGAAGAGGATCCTATAGTTTAACCTGAAATTAATACATAAAAGCTAAAGCTCAATGTATAACTTCTGCTTCAAGATGTGGTTGGCAAAATTAAAAACTATGCTCCAAAGTATAATTTAATGTCATACCAGAATGGAACAAAAACAACAAAAAGCCATAAATTATATTCTTTAGCTAAGTGAACTTTTTTACTAGTAATGCTTAGAGATGTGTGTGCTCATAATTAAATGCCTAATTAAATATGAGCATCTCACCTTGATAATTAAGCAATAAAGACATATCAGGCATTGCATTTCTGGGTGATTATAACCTGCCTTGGGTGGTACTATAAGGCATGAGGCCAAAGATTAAGTGACTTAAACCACCTGAGAAATTCATTAATACCTAGAAATTTTCTGCCTAGAGTGTTTTGTTGCCATCGAGAACTAGACTTGCACATAAACCCAAGGAAAACAGCTTGTTTTATTGGGAATTTTACGTGATGTGGCTAAGGTGTGGCTTTAGGGTTCTTGCAACAGTAGGTATCTTGAGTGCTGTCAGAGGTTCCTTTCAGGCTTTATTGTACTAATTTAGGGAGACAATCTAAAGGGACAGTGCTCATTTTAAGGGCGTCAGATGGCTGTAGGATAAAGTACTAGAATGATGCTGAAAACACAACTAATTTTTTTCTCCCCTTTGTTTTTTTTCCTGTGGATCGCTTCTTGTACTTCCCTTCACATTTTTTTTCAAAACCCAGAGAGTTACATTTATATATTCCACATAATGCGCTTCTTATATGTAATAACAAAATGTAGGCAAATACATATGCAGCTTGCTTGCAATTTTTTTCTTTAGCTCTGTAAGACTTCTCTTATTGTATTCCAAGTCTCTAGGTAGCCCTGTGCCTTCACTGAGCTTGGTGCGATAACCTTAACTGGGTTCCCTGGGTTCTGCTTTTGAGCCTAAACATCAGGCAGTAAAGCATTCTGTGGTTGGTATTAAGCAGAGTGCTGAATGTTTAATAGCTTTGTGATTCTATGTGTTTGCTTCATAAAACAAGCAACATCAGAGTCTTTTCTCTTGCAGCCAGCTTTCCAGCAGAGCTCTAACGTTGATGGAGTTAAGTCTGGATTTACAGGCCTGTATAAAAACTGAAATAATCAAGTCGTTGCAGTATATTTTGATAAATCAAACTATTATCCATCTTGATGTTTTGATTTTCCCTTTTGGTTCATTCAAGATTTAATTTCCCTCTGCTCTGATGCTCATACCACAATGTCTCTCTGAAATTTTGTTTTCTGATTACTCCAATGTAGAGCGTTCCTGGACTAGCACAAAGACCCAAGTACAACTTTGTGTCAGTGCGGACTTGATGAGCACTATACAGGTGATAGTTTTGCCTGTCTTCAAAGCTATGATGCCTGTCTGTTTATTTTTGGGTTGGATGAAATATAATTGCTCTTCCAGTTGACATTGATAAATGATGTTGACTGGAGTGTGTTCTTTGGATGGCTTCAGTGACTGACGTGTGCCATGTGCTGATTTTTGACTGTGAAACAAACATAGGAAGACAGCAGATTATCAACCTCTTGCAATAGCATGAGAATTAGACACTATAAAAATGCGAGCTAGCAGGGGACTCGTGCTCCTTGGTGTTTAGCGAGGAAGAAGTTTCATAAAGTTGTTAAGATCAACGAGAAACAAGCTCAATTCATCCTCTCAGAATAGGTTGTGTACATATTTCTTAACGCCAATTAAATGAATCTTGGCAATTAAATGCCAAGAAATTAAGCTAAGCTGTTATGTTCAATACCCCAAGAACTTTTGAGATGAATCAAATACATTCAGAACCCTATGTTTCACTTTTCTTTTTTTTAAATGCAAAACTGGCATATCTCGGCACAGATGTAATTGCTGTTTTAGAATTAGAACTGAGATTCGGGATGCACTAAATGTCTTTGGTGACATTTTGGCCCAAGTTCTGCTTCATTTGAATAAACAGACTTTGGAAAGGGTTTGGAGTGAGTGATTGAAAGGGAGAGATTCAAATTTCCTTGCCATTTCCAAAAAGAAGTATCTTCCAAGCTCTCTCTGTTTCAGCCTGCAGTGCTTGAAACATCTTACCCTTTCTCTTGTGGCTCTTCAAATGTTCTGCCTAGTGCTAATTTCATCTAATTTCCCTCTGTGTTTGATATCTAAATTTATTTCCTAATGATTTGTTTGTGACATTTTTCTACGCTTATTCATATTCCTAAAATAATGCCTAAATTCGCACACTAAAATTTGTCTTCGAGTACTTTATTTCCTAAGAATTTTGTGATACCAGGCTCAAAATGAGGGCAAAAAAGAGGCTTGTAAATGGCCGTTTCCCAACATGAATATCCTACCTCCTAGCTTCCTTTGGTTTTTCCAGAAATCTTCTTCACACACACATCTCCTGTATGCAAGAATTTCCTGAAGGACAGCAAAAATGCCTCTTTGTAAGAACTGAGTCTTCCACTGCTCACTTCATTTAAACTGTATTCTGGCTTTTCCTAAGATCATTTCTCTGGTCTGTTGCATTCATTTTACTTGGCAGGCAGAGCACTCAGAGAATGCTGCAGAACTTAAATACTGGTAAGCAACAAGAGTGGGTTTTTTGCAAGCTGATTTCTTTTTTTCCTTTTCTCTTGTGCCACTTGCACAAGAAAGTTTCTTTACATTTGCTCACAAAATATTCCAGATATGACTTCTGGACCTACAAGTCTTTGAATTAAGAGGCTTATCTAATGTTCTGGTTCAAAGTATGAAGAGATAAGAGGAGAGAAACTCTGTTCCTGACCATGTTACAATAATCAGTCATTACCTTCAAGATGCTGAAAAACTGGGAGTACTTGAAATAATAGCACTCAAAATGCTCAGGGAAATAGGAGGAGATATTGTGTATAGAGGTAATTAGACATACGTGTGGTGCCTCTATTGGGCAACATCTGGGCAGAAAGTAAAAAAAAAAAAAAAAAGTGAGTAATTTAGGCATTTGTAAACACTTAGAGCAGGGAAGAATGTAGGTTGATACCAAGAATAGAACTATGAATAACTGAATGGAAATTAAGAAAGAAAAAAGCAAACTAATTCTATTAAATCTCAGTCTTGGGAAATGTATTAGAATTAGTAGCCTCTTTGCCTGGGGCGTTTAAGCTTAGAATGGAAATTGCAGTGCCAGATCATTTCCTGTGGTATGCATTACAAAGGCAGAGAAGGTTATCTTAATGATCTGTGGTCCTGAGGCATTTCTAAGTTAAACTTCTTTATTCATGTAAACATAAGGCTTTGGAAAAGACGAGTATTTATCTTTTTGTCACCTTTTCTGCTATTTGTTGATGTCCAAGACCCAATGCTGATACGAGGATTTGTTTTGGCAAGCAAGAAGGATATCACATCACAGCTTGTTCCTTTAGGAATAGTGGTTGTGCTTCTGAACCTCTTACCTGGAAACCTAATCAACACCACACATAATTGGAGCAATGCAGGATGTCGTGTGGCTTTGCTCATTGTGTAGGTGTGCCACACACTTGAGCTCGTTCAGTTTAGAGCAGTTTATGAGTTAAAAAAAAAATCTATGGGTAACAGGTGGCAAAAATTGTAAAAATTCTAAGGAAAAGCTATATTTAAAAGGATGTGTTGTAAAATGCAGTTTGAGGACTTCCAGTCGTGATGTGATTGATCTCATCGGTGCCTTTTCCAAGGATTTCCATCTTTATGCCTTCTAGTGCTATCTACACTATTGATCACACATTGAAGGGCAAGCGCAGGTCAGCAGCTACTAATTTATAAATGTTCTTTTGGTCTCCAGAACTCCTAAAACTGTTAATGAGCAAATCTGAGTGCCTTTAGCTTGATTGCAACAGAGAAATAGCCAAGGAGTCCAGGAGCTGTTAGAAAGCAGCCACATCAGATTGCCAGCGAACCCTTCCTTGCGTGACTGCTTGCATGTACTCTTGAAGGCCTTTTTGGTGAAATAATTCAGAATGAGTTGCTTCCTAACCCTGAGGTTTTTTGCCCTTTGGTCATGTTTCTGATGTAACGATCTTGTACTGTCTGCATAGTGCATTTCTGGGCTATGTTTTTCTGTTACCGTGGGAGAAAGGTGAGAACTTTGGACTTAATTCTTGAGTTAGTTGCTCTATTTATTCCAGCACACACCACTCTTATATTGTTTAGTCGGTAGCATAACGTGCATACAAGTTCCTATACTTTGAATGCAAAGTAACTTGTGAAAGTAGATGGAAATAAATATGTTCAGTCTGCATTCAAATGCAAAATAAAACTGTTCCAAGACAAATGCAGTGCTACAAATTGCCTATAAGCAAACCAATGCATTCCTGTTTAGTAAGGGAGATTTCAGTGCTTTTGTGACACTGCCTGGCATAGCAGGGCAATTACCCAGGAACTAACCACCCACCCCCGAGTCCTCGTTCTGTGCGCCTAAGCATGTAATTGAAAAAGCCACAAGTACATTGAAGAGCCACCTGTTTCCTCTTAGGATTATGTAAGGATGTAAATATCTCACTTCAGAAAAATCTTAAGAATACACGCAAGTATTTGCTGATTCACGAACAATTTATCTCCAAGGTTACCTACCCTGTGCAGCAGTCCTACTAAAGCAGAAAATCTAAAATATTTTGTAAGCAGCGTGGAGACCTCAGAAACTTGATTGGGGCTCTCGCTGTGGGAGCGTATCGTGTGCTCCTTCTCATGCACAGACATCTCCTTCCCTGGATTTTCCTGCTCTGCTCTTCCTTACTGTGCATAAAAATCTATAAAGATTGAAGACACCTTAAGGGCATGTTCAAATCTGAAGGGCAGTCAATGGGGGCTGCTGGAGACAATCAACTTTCTTCCTGAGCAGGCTAAACCAGAACGGTTGCCCTCTAAATGAGGGGCAAAGTGCTTTTCCTCTGTCAGCTATTGAAAATTTAAAGAGGGCGGCTATTTTGAAAGGAGTTTTTCTGGAGATTATTTTACGTACTAGGTCCATTCAAAAGGGCAAAGTTGCGTTTTTGTCAAATGGGACCATTATACTTTTTGAATAACACTTCTGAGAAGTGCCTTTTAAAAAGCTTCCCCTTCTATCATAAACGTTTAAGATTTTTAACGGGTCAATATTAACACACCAGCATCTGTGATTATCAGCTGACAAACGCTTTGCCTGCTGTGGAAAAAAATAACATCTGACTATGAAATTCAGACTTTCTTGTCAAAAGCGCTGAAAACAAGCTAATCAAAAGTTTGCTAAAAATTCAAAGGCAGCAAAAAGCAATATGGGAATGCTAAACAAAAAGACTGCTGTCGTAATAACAAAGGGAACTTTATGGCTTATCTTAATCTCAGAATTCAATGAAAAATACAGATTTTTTCAGGCAGTACCAAGAGGGGCTGCCCCACGAGGGCTGAGGAGCTGGGAGTTGAGATGGCAGGGCAGGCGCAGCACGTGGACGAGGTGAGCCGAGCATGTCTGGTGATGGTGATCAGGGTCAGGAGACAGCCCAAACTTTCACCACGCCCACAGCAATGACAGACACCTGAGATCAAGCCAGAAAATCAAGTTGGCAGAAAGGAGTTGGGTCCAGATCAGCGAGGCAGAGGCGCAGCTGCTGTGTAGGTCGGTCACGGGCCAAGGGAAAAGGCGTGAATGCGGATGCAGATCCCACGGTCAGGACACGGCTGGCCCTGTGCAGCTGAACTCCAGCAAAGCACTGGTGGATACTAAGAGGCACCTTCACTTCCCATCCAGAGTCTTGTTCATAAAGACACCCCCTTGAGGACTGACACACAACAGGGAGAAGTTCCAGATACCAGTGTCTCTAAATGTTTATGGTTCTTGTCTACATAGGGGGCTTCTGCTGCCTTTCATCAGCATGACATGCGCATCAAAGAAAAATGCTTTTATTCCCATTTGATTACTGTTGCGGTTTTGGGCTAGGAAAAGAAAATTTAGAGATGAAAGCAGGCTGTTGCTAGTGAATGAGAGGTTTTTTCCCTCTGTCTTTGGTTAGCTATAGACAAATCTCTCTGAGTGTTGATACTCAAGTGCCAAATTCTTGATACGCAGGTCAGACTTGTTCTGTCATTTCATGCTCCCAAACACAGCTTATTGTGGTGTAATTTCTTCCTCAGTGGTTTCTTCTTCATAGGGGCCACTTAATTCCTTCTGTTGCTGTATAATATCTAATGATGGCAACATTCATGAGCTGACACCAGAGCCTTTATTGTTAAAACTGGAGTTACTCCAGTAGCTGTGATGGAATACTTAGCTCTTGCATGGTCCAGGGCTTGGGAGGGGAGCAGTTCCCCACAGATCACCGATGTATGTTCCTGCTGCTTCTCATTCAGCGATGGGATTTTCCCAAGCTGTTCAACCGTTTACAGTAATTTTGGATGAAACAGAAATAGCACCAAGTTTCAGCAGTGTTGGTGTCAAGGTAAGTCGGAAGCTTCCAAGCATGAAGCAGAATAGCTGTCTCTAATACAAGGATTACAGTATTTATTGTTTCAAAGGGTCAAGCCTTTTCTTCCTGCTCAACCTTAGCAATGATTTTTCCTACTGGATATAGGTAGAAATTGAAATCTGAGGCCATTTAAATGTTCCCTTTTTGCATGTCATGCTCATTTAGTGCTACTGATGGGATAGCATTTTTCCGGTACCCTATTTAAAGTTCTAGAGGAAAAAGAACAGGAAGAGGACTTTTACCTAACTTCCTATTCCAAGAATTAAGTTTGTTCTTCAGAGCGTCAGCTTCTGAGCATGCAGCCTCCATTTATTTCTCCTTATGTACAATGCTCTGCAACTTATGTGATGTGGGGTTTTTTTACTTCTTTTGAAGCATTAGACACAAAATAAGAGGGGAAAAAAAAGGTAGTTACAGACTTTTCATCAAATAGGTTAGATCTTACGTGCTTCTAGTCAAACAGACGTCAAGTTTCTCACTTCCTTTAGCAACAGGCTCAGTGTGTTGTAGGCAAAGATCTGTTTCAGCAGTTATCCTCCCAGAAAAATTCTTACCCTATTAACATGCTGAAGTGGTTTTCAGCTGTTTTCTGAGTCCTATGGATCTTCACACATATAACTACTTGCATAAGAAGATCCATCTCGTTGTTGACTCTGGCCTCGACTGCCAAGCAGCGCTTCTGATCTGCTTCACCGTCCAGATACTCAGTATGGATGTAGTTACTTTTGGAAATGGCAACTCAGAAGCTTTCAGACTTAACTGAGGATACACGGCTCCTTCTCCTTCCCAGCTTCTCAGGTGGCACCAAGTGCCCGCGGGCTGTCAGCGGAACCAGCACCCTGCCCGCCATCCTTCCCATGCCGCCGCTCAGCTCCCACCCTCTCCGATCAGCAGCCCCGCATTAAGCGTTGAGCTCAGCTTTTTATCACAATGAAGTGTGAGATTGGAAATGCCAAAAATGCATTCTTATGTAAAGGCTGGTATTTCAGCTGATGAGCTAAGTAAGACTGATTTATGGTTATTTCTACCTGGGTATTAATTTCTGCTTATAATAGAAGCGCCAGGCGTGCTGTCCACTGCAGCCGAATGCAGCTTTATTTCGCGTCTCAAAGCCATCTCCCAGGAAGTTGGATTTGTCACATCTTGGATAGGAGGATTATCTTCACAAGAATATTAACCCTCTAACTGAACGTTTCTGGTTCTTTTTTCATCTGTTACTTATTTTCTAGCTGATGAACTACCCGTTTACAGTATCCTATGCTTTTATTTTTTCCCTTCCTCTTTGATACTACAGCCTACTGTTTGTGGAGACATGCTCAAGTTAGTTTTAAACTACCTGTTGAAAGCATATCCCAGAAGGGAATGGGATTGAACAGAAGACAACAGCCCTGTATCTAATGAATTTATTCAGTGGTGTTTGCAGCGTATATGGAGTTTCAATGGCTGCATGACTAAGGATGCGCATGCATTTTAAAGCGAGGTCGGTTATGAATAAGGAGGTAAACGCACTTGAGAGGTAACAGGTGTGTTGCTTTGCACCCTCATTCCCAGAGATTAAAATCTCCTTCCTCCAGGAAGAAACAGAAAGGAGAGAACTTTTCTCAAGGAGCCATCACATGTGTGTATGCTTTGACACAGCAGTACTCGATTTGAGGAAATTATTCATTGCTTTGTAGTTTCTCCGAAATGTCACCGACGTCTGTTGCAGTATCAGTGCTTCCTTTTCATGCCACTTTGCCTTAGATATAAACGAATTAAGCAGTAACATTAATTGAAATGTTTTACTCAAGGGCATGTAAGAGAGGATTTTACATCTAACAGCAGTATTTCATGTATCTCATCCAGCACAGTGACCGCTTCAGTTTGTGGGGCTAAAGGTTTATCTTTTGGAATGAGGAAGTTCCTAAATTTATTAAGGCAAGACCTATAGCCCCTCATGTTGATAGCTAGATGGTGGACTCTGCATGGTGAAAAGGCTTTGCTTTCTGTTCCCAAGCTGGCACCCTGGGAGCCGTAGCTGTGTGCGTTGCTGTTAATGAGACAGCCTGTAAGTGGAGACGTTATTCAAACTGACTCTGATGAATTTATTCCAGTCAACTAGAAGTCCCGTTGCAGTAATGCTTTTGACAAAAATTGAAGTTACAAATTTGAACTGCTATGGGTTGGTATTGAAATCTCCTTCTACTACTCCCTGTATAATGACATTAACTTTTCTTTTGGTGCACTTTGGTAGCAGTTGCTATGGATGTATATAAAGAGATTAGTACTGTATGGGTAATCTATAACTTGGAAACTGTTCTCAGGATTTTTTAGCCTCCTTCATTAATCCTCATGTGATTAGCTGGCTTTCTATTAAATACACACTGCGGAATTGTCTTTACCACACCCAGGCAGTGTAGTTGTTGGTACGAAGTGTGGCATGAGAGCAAGAATCATTCAAATAGAAACACAAGAGTGTATTTTTCGTACTTTATTGGTTACTACTGCCCTTCATTTTTCAATGGAAATATGAAAATAAAGGGACATATCTCTTTCCCCTTCCATCAGCCATCTTTCTCCAAGACCAGATCACTAGATCGTTTCATTTGTTTTGCTTTTAGACAAGATGATTCGCCAGCAGTGGTTGATCTGGGTTAACTGCCTATCAGACCAGCAAAAATTGTAAGAGTATTGAGGAAAGAAATGAAGTTTATGACTCTTGATCCTGATGGATCCTATATATACTGCCTGTCTTTTACATAGAATGTGCCACCACTACTCTCTGACTACAAGAAAAGAGTCTTTAGACTGGAATTGCTTGAGGCTGTAACAAACAGAAGACATAAACACAAATACTGCACCAGAGATGAAGGGCAGTATGATTCATGGTAACTTATTGGAGGTAGCTTGCTGAGTTCGTTCTCTTTTGTATCTGAATGCCATCAGTGCCCTGCATCAGGACTTGCAGACTGTTCAGATGAATGTGAGTCATCTTGTGAATATGTTAAATATGCTTTGCTGGGATAATGGGATGCTAGCCAGGACAGAAGGACTGAATCTGCCATGTCATTTGTGTGAGTCAAACTGGTGTATAGCGATGCTCTAGAGCAGAATTTCTAACTGAAGAAACTGCCTATTCTATATGAGGATTCATGCAGAATATTTGAAAACTTAGCTGAGAAACATTACATCATCAAAAATACGGACGCAAACTATGCCTATAGACAGACTGCAGTTGGCATATATCGTGTTCACCCCTTGTATCTAATGTGCACCCAGCTAGAGAGCCACTGTTCAGGCACCTGGTGCTGTATGTGCTTGCCTGAAAATATCCCAGCTGCTATTTTGTGGGGCAAAAAATCCCAGACTTTGTTCTATTACAGCAAAAAAAGCCCTCGAAAGTTCTGCTGTTTATCATCCCGTGAAGCAGATACATAGTGTTGCTTCCTATTTCACAAAAAAACCTGTTTAGTTGCTTGTTACATCATAAAGTTATTCTACATTTTACTATTTTCTGCTACTTTCTCTTCACGTAATTGCTGAGTAAAATAATTCCATTTGGCTGATTGATTCAGGAATTTGACTGTCATATTCGAGGTGTGACATTTGAAAATGCATGCTAATGGACTTTAAATGTGTTGCTGCAAGTTTTAAAGTGATTTGTTTTTAATGCCCAGATGGAGCGCTAATATTTCTTCAGGTAAAATCTATTCCACATAGAAACAACATTTTAAAGTTCAGTAGTATTTGGGACTGTGTTCCCCTCGTAACTGCATCACTGAAAGAAAACCAATGTGTTTGGCCTCAATCTGGAAGAGCTTTGCAAAGACCTGATTTTTCACAACAGCCTGTTGGAAAGGACAGAAATGGTACCAGAGCAGATGAATAGCTCAAATACAGTAAAAAACCCAACTGGAGCTCTGGTGCTCCATCTCTGCCTGGCCTCAGAGTGGCTTTCTGGTCCAGCCCATAGCTAACCCTGATGCTGCTGTGAATTCAAGAACAGACCTGCTCATGTCTGGGTAGGCGAGCGTGTAGGCCACCCTAAGAGCTTAATTGCCTTATTGACCTCTTTCTATTATAAAATCAATGGTTTCTCTTATTGCTGAGGAAACGGGTATTCATCAAAAATGCGAGTTGGGAAGTGCAAGTATTTATTGAAATTCACCATATTTACTGTGCATCTACCTTTAACAACACCCACGTTCAGGCTGTAGGGCTGTAGGTTGGACTTGGTGATCTTAAAGGTCCTTTCCAACCTTTATGATTCTGTGTTAGTGGGTACGTGGTTGCTGGTGAAGTCGTGTGTCTGAAGAGTTTTCAGACTGAAGGCGATGATCATGGAGGGTACTGTTTGCAAGTTGAACTGTGGTTGTAACGTCCCTGCCACGTAAAACACAAGAACGATTCATCCTGCTGGAGTTTTAAATTTGAAGTGGATGGCTTTTCATATCTGAGGAACTAAATCCATTTTTTTCTGATGACTGCACAACAAAGGCTCACTTTGTGCAAATGGAAAGGAACATGGTCAACTCTCTGTTGCATGTGCCCTTAAACAAGACAACAAGATCCTGATTTCGGATCCTGCATTCGTTGCAGCAAAACGAAAATAATATGAGTCCACGTTCCACAGTGAAAACAGAGGGTTGGCCATTAAACATATCTAATTTTTTCTTGCAAGCGGAGCATGAAAAGCTTTTAGTGAAGAATGAATGCAGATCAGCAAAATGACATTTTTATCATCTCTTGACCACCATCATGCTTTAAGCTCATCAATGGTACTACAAGTTAGTAATGGAAATTATGCTGTGTTTATAAGTGGTGATAAATTACTAATTGTATCCACAATTAGCAGGCAGCTCACCTGATAAAAGGAGGTGCAAGGTCCTTCACCTGGGTTGGGCCAGT